>NC_057797.1:437720754-437737009 GCF_018294505.1 Triticum aestivum | reverse complement strand
TCTAGTCAACCATATCGATCCTTTCAATTGGTATCAGAGCCTCATCTCTTTATGAAGGACTTTACCGTCCAAAGAGTATGGTTGATACCGTAGACGGTGTGGAGGAACACTCCGGTGTGAATCCTATCTCATCTACGGGCGATGGGGGAACCTCGGTCTCTCGTGAGGAGTTCAATGTGGCCTTGGAGACATTGAAAACCTCCATGACGACCGAAGTTGAGAGCATGTTTACTAAATTTCTTGAGGGGCTTAAACTATCCACCGCACCGTTGAAAGTGGGTGATCCCGCCAACAAGGTGACGGATGCTATCCCCGACAAGGGGGAAGCTAGTAGTAAAAAGGCTCCTTCTTCTAGTGGTAAGAATGGCACCGGCATCTTTGCCCATGTGGAACCACCACTTGTTTATCGTGGACTGATTCCTTCCACTCATTTGAATCATGCCGGTCCTCCTCCTAAGATTGTGAAAAATGAGGACTTTGATTCTTGGGTTTATTGCTTTAAACGTCATTTAAATCGTGTGAACACTAACCTTTGGAGAATCATTGAAGAAGGTTTTTATTCGCATGATCCAAGCAACTTCACTCCTCGAGAAGCCGCGGTTAACCAATTCAATGAGAATGCTCTCTTCATCATTCAAGATGCAATTCCACCCGAAGACCTACCTCATCTTCGTCCCTTCGCCTTGGCCAAAGATGCATGGCATTGTGTTGTCTCTCTCTACCGGGGAAGCGCAAGCATTGAACGCTCCAATTATGAAGTGGTACAAGATGAGGCCGATGAGTTTGCAATGAAAGAAGATGAAGAACCTCATGAGCTTTATCGGAGAGTGACCAAACTCGCGGTCTCACTACGAGATCACGGGAGCAAGGACATGGATGACAATTGGATCAAGCGCAAATTCCTCAAGGCAATGATGCCTATCACAAGGCCATGTCCTCCGTCATTCGTCAAAGATCGGACTTCCACACTTTGACCTCAAGCGAAGTGTTGGATGAGTTTGTGGCCATGAACATTTTGGACAAGACCGGCGACAATGCGGTGCTCCGTTCTCAACGGGCAAAGAAGCCTACCTTGCATTGAAGGCCAAGCTCACCGTGGAAGAAGAAGAGGAGGAAGCAGAGGAGAGCAACCCCGAAGATACGAAGTATGCATATCATGAACACATGGCACTTGCTTCAAGGCAATTTTGGAGCAAAAAAACTTGAGGCCAAACTTTAGCAAAAGCAACTCGAGTGGCACAAGGGGCAAGCAACATGTAAGGACTTGCTACAATTGCGGCAACGTGAGTCATTTCGTTGCAGAACGCCCGGATGAGAAGAGGGAAGACAATGGTGGCAAGCTCATCCGAAAGGACAAGGCCAAGTCGTTCCCCAACAAGAACAACTTCACCAAGAAGACTCCTCCCAAGGCTTTGGTTGTGCAAGAAGAGTACAATGAGGATGATGACGATGATGAAGATGGTGAGTCGGTTGCCATGGCCTCCGTTGCCATTGCAACAACGTCACGAGTGTCTCTCTTCGACTCACCCAACGAGAGCATCACCGCCAAGTGCCTCATGGCTAAAGCCACCAACAAGGTAACCTCCAACATCAAAACTACCATCATTAATCATCCTTCCCCGACGGATAGCATTAATGAACTTGAGGGAGCTAATGTGGAGGCTAACGAGTTTGAGGCCTTTATGGGCAAACTCAAGGGAAAATCCAATAAGCACTTTGTTACTCTCTTGGAACAACTTGGTGAAGCCAATGACATGATCGAGGCTCACGAAGACAGCATCTCTAAGATGGAAGGGCATAGTCGTGACTATGCCGATGAGATTTCGGATCTTTCCAATGCTCTTGAGGAAGAGCGTGGTCTTCGTTTGGCTCTTGAGGAGTCACACAACGTTGATCATGCTAAGTTAAAGAAAGATTATGATCCTGTCCTCATTGTTTCTCGTGTGCTAAATTCCGAGAAGGCCAAACTCGGGGTTGATCTTGCTAGACTCAAAGAGGAGTTTGATATACTTGACAAGGCCCACAAGGCCTTGAAGGGTATTCATGCTAGTCTCAAGGAGTCTCATGATCAACTCCAAGTTAAGCTAACTACGGAGAAAGCAACTTTTCCTCGTATGGTTCTAATTGATAATGCAAATGCTACTAACCCGTGTTGTGAGCATATACATCTTGTTGAGGAAAATGCTAAGTTGAAGGAGCAACTTGAGAGAGGTCTTGCAACTTGCATACAAGGCAAGAAGAACCTCAACGATCTCTTGATCAACCAAAAGGGAGGTGTGGCCAAGGAAGGGGTTGGGTACGTGCCCGACTCCGAGAACAAGAAGAAGACTGACAAGACCAAACGACTTCCTCCCCTCATGCAAACCTTTGTGAGGGAGGGAGAGAGTGCCCCCAAGGAGAAGAAGAAGAACAATGTCAAGAAGGGCAATGTCACCCCTCTCAACAAAGTCGTCGATTTTAACCCTTCTTATGTGTTATGTCGTGCTAGTGATGGGCATGTTTATGCCAAATTTGTTGGTTCTCTTCATGAGTACATTGAATGGTCTATTTGGGTTCCTAAGACCCTTGTTACTAACATCAAAGGACCCATTACAAAATGGGTACCTAAAACCAAGCATTGATCTCTTGTAGGTGTTTGCTTCCGGTGGTGGATCATGGTTGCTCGATAGAGGAGCTACAAATCATATGACCGGAAGCAAGGACTTGGTGGTGGACGTGCACAAAGTTCCATCTATGCCCACCAATGTCGAGTGGGGTGACGCCTCATCTTCCAAGGTATTGGGACTTGGCAAAGTGGTCATCTCTCATGATCTCATGATCGAGAAGGTCATGCTTGTTGAGTCCCTTGCATACAATTTACTTTCTGTTCGTCAACTTGCTATCATGGGCTTTGCCACTTTCTTTGATATCGATATCGTGGCCCTCTTGTGGAGCAAGACTCTTAAAGTAGCTTTTGTTGAGCATGTCGAGAACGGTCTCTATGTGATTAACTTTTTGGAGCGACCCACTAAGACCGCGACGTGCCTAATGGCTAAAGTTGACGTGGGATGGCTTTGGCATCGCCGTTTAGCCCATGTCAATATGAGATCTTTGCAAAGTCTCCTCAAGGGGGACCATGTCCGTGGACTAATGGATGTTAGTTTTGCTAAAGATCGTGCTTGTAGTGCCTGTATCGAAGGAAAGCTACATGAGAAGGCTCAGCCTCCCACGACTATCATTTATTCAAAGAGGCCTTTGGAGCTCCTTCACATGGATCTCTTTGGGCCTCCATCCTTCGATAGTCTTGGAGGTAGGAAGTATTGCTTGGTGATTGTGGATGACTACTCAAGGTACACGTGGGTGTATTTCTTCAAGAGGAAGAGCGGGACCCAACAAACTGTCATTGACTTTGCAAATGAAGCTCAACGTCAACACAATGCAAAGATCTTGACAATAAGAAGTGACAACGGCACCGAGTTCAAGAACTACACCTTGGATGAGTTTCTTAGTGATGAGGAAATCAAACATCAATATTCCGCACCCTACACCCCTCAACAAAACGGTGTTGCGGAGAGGAAGAACCGGACGTTGATGGATGCGGCAAGGACCATGATGGCGGAGTTCAAGTCTCCGTACAACTTTTGGGCCGAAGCCATCAACACCGCATGTCATGCATCCAATCGGCTCTACCTCCGCAAGGGCTTGAACAAGACTCCATATGAGATAATCACCGGTAACAAGCCCAACCTCAAGTACTTCCGGGTATTCGGGTGTAAGTGTTTCATTCTCAAGAAAGGTGTTTGGTTGTCTTAATTTGAGGCTAGAGCTTATGAGGGCATATTTGTTGGTTATGCTACAAACTCTCATGCTTACCGTGTCCTCAATAAATCCACGAGACTTATTGAGGAGACGTGTAACGCGGAGTTTGATGAGAATAACGACTCCTAAGTGGAGCAAAGTGGCACTTGTGATGTAGGTGATGAAATTCCTCCTCAAGCCATAAGAAGAATGGGTGTTGGTTTTATCCTACCCATTGAGGAACCCCTTGTGGCCGAAGGAGAAGGACAATGCTCCACTCAAGTGGAGCCATCACTAACCCAAGGCCCACACGCTTCCGAAGAACAAAGTGCATGCCCTCAACCTCATGAACAAGACCAAGGGCAAGATCATACTCAAGACGGTGTGGACACACCAAGTGATGCCCAAGGTCAAGTTCTCTCCCCCGAGCAAGTTCAAGATCAAGAACAAGTTCATGACGGTGCACAAGATGATCAAGTAACCTCTCCTCAACTCACCACCGAGGAGGAATTAGAGCGTCGTGCCTCCAAGGTTGCTTCCAAGCTCTCCACCAAGGATCATCTCATGACGAATGTGCTTGGAAGCTTAAGAAAGGGGGTAAGCACTCGTAGACAATTAGCAAATTATAGCATCACGCGTTTGTCTCTTGTGTGGAACCCCACAAGGTCTATGAGGCGCTAGAAGATCCGGATTGGCTCATTGCCATGCATGAAGAACTCAACAACTTCGAGCGCAACAAAGTGTGGAGATTGGTGCCAATACCAACCGGGAATCACAATGTCATAGGAACCAAGTGGATATTTAAGAACAAGCAAGATACCCATGGGATTATCATTCGCAACAAGGCTCGTCTGGTAGCACAAGGCTACTCCCAAGTCGAGGGTATCGACTATGGTGAAACCTTTGCTCCCGTAGCTTGTCTTGAATCCATTAGCATGTTGATTGCATATGCTTCTCATCACAACTTTAAGTTACAACAAATGGATGTGAAGAGTGCTTTTCTTAATGGTCCTATTAATGAATTGGTTTATGTCAAGCAACCCCCGGGGTTCGAGGATCCCTACTTTCCCGATCATGTGTATCAACTCGATAAGGCACTCTATGGCCTTAAACAAGCCCCACGTGTGTGGTATGACCACCTTACCGAGTTGTTACAAGACCATGGTTTTGAAGTTGGGCTAATCGACCCCACTCTTTTTACTAAGAAGGTCAAAGGGGAGTTGTTTGTGTGCCAATTATATGTTGATGATATTATCTTTGGTTCTCCTAACAAAGCTTTCAATGAGGAATTTGCTGCTCTCATGACCTCAAAGTTCTAGATGTCCTCCATGGGAGAGTTGAAGTTCTTTCTAGGGTTCGAAGTGAAGCAAAGAAGAGAAGGAACCTTCATCAATCAATCCAAATACACTCAAGACATGCTCAAGAGATTCAAGCTAAGTGACGTCAAGCCGGCTTCCCCTCCAATTCCCACCAAGTGCCAACTTGACTTAGATCCCAATGGTAAAGTGGTGGATCAAAAGGTATATCGTTCCATGATTGGATCCTTGCTTTACCTTTGTGCATCTAGACCGAACATCATGTTGAGTGTGGGAATTTGTGCATGGTTTCAAGCCGCACCTAAGGAAAGTCACTATGTGGTGGTCAAACGAATCTTTCGATATTTGGCTCATACCCCAAACTTTGGCTTATGGTACCCAAGAGGATCAAACTTCAAGCTTGTAGGGTACTCGGATTCCGATTGGGCGGGAGACAAAGTGGATAGGAAGTCCACTTCCGAAGGGTGCCAATTTATTGGTTGCTCTTTGGTAAGTTGGTCTTCCAAAAAGCAAAGTTGTGTGTCTCTCTCGTCCACCGAAGCGGAGTATGTGGCGGCCGGTAGTTGTTGTGCACAACTCTTATGAATGAGGCAAACTTTAAAGGATTACGGTGTCACTTGTGACAAAGTGCCCCTTTGGTGTGACAATGAAAGTGCCATCAAGATCTCTCTCAACCCGGTGCAACACTTCAAGACGAAGCATATTGAGATCCGGTATCACTTCATCCGGGATCACATTAGGCGAGGAGAGATCGAGCTCAACTACGTCAACACTCAAGATAACCTTGCAGATATCTTCACGAAGCCCTTGGATGAAGCAAGATTTCGCAAGTTAAGGCATGAGCTAAATATCATTGATTCAAGAAATGTTGCTTGAACCCTTGCACACCCCACCATACTCAACGTGTTGTCCTATTTAGATGTAGGCATGGACATAGGGGGAGTGATGTTCTCTCAATGAACTCTCCCTCCCCCCATTATGCATAAATCTATCAAGTCTTTCACATTAGCCATGTTTGATGGTACTTGTGCTTCAAAGATGAGTTTTGGTCATGGACCCAAGGATAATTCTTCGCGGTGCCATACCAATTGACTCAAACATATGTGGCTACGGCCACCGCCCTCTCTTTTGGAGAGGTGGTGTCTCGTGGTTGGTTCGTTTGTCGTGTGCCTTTCTGGTTTTGTGTGTTGCATGGTCTTGTGGTGTCGTGTTGGCTCGGAGTGTTTTGTGCAAAGATCCAGTTTTTCGTGTGCTCGAAACGTGCATCTTCTTGAGATCACGGTACTACCGCGTTGGCCGCGGTACTACCGCTTTGGGAGGCACGGTACTACCGCGCCACAGCACGGTACTACCACTCTGGTGCGATACTTCGGAAGTACCGCGCCGGGCGGTACTACCGTGTCTGGGCATGGTACTACCGCGCCGTCGAGGGCGCGTGGGGGTTATGACTCGGGTAGGGGAGTTCCAACTCCCCATACCCATTCATTTGTCTCTCTCTCCATGTCTCCCTCTCTCAAGAACGGCGCCGGAGGCCCTCGCCGGATCTCCGTCTCCGGCCACTCTCCTCGGATTCCGACCGGTGGGATCGTTCACCACCACTTCCTCTTGCCATGGACCAAGGTTTTTCCCCAAATCCCTCTTTTTCTTGGCTGTTCTCTTGCTTCTAGGTTTTTGGGGAGAAACTTGTCGTTCTTGAGATTTTAGGCCAAATCTGTGCAAGAGTAGGATGTAGGAGAGTTGTGATGCGTAGGAAACATACTTGATATGATGTCTTGTGGTAGCTTTGTCCAACCGTAGTACCGCCGTGGTTTCGCGGGCTTTTTCAGATTTGAACCCGTTCAGATCTGACGTGGTGCAGTACTACCGTGCCTAATGTGCGGTATTACCGCTCTTGCGGTACTACCGCCCGTCAGGTGCGGTACTACCGTACAGTGCGGTACTACCACTCTGCAGACGCGGTACTACCGCGCCGGCCGCGGCGCTAAGGTCGTACTACCGCTCCTACACCCGGTACTACCGTGATCTTGCACGGTACTACCGCGTCTAAGAACCGTACTACTATCTTAGCTCCGCAGCACTTGGCAGTACTACCGTAGGGATCAAATCTCTCTCTAGGCATTTATCATGTGTGCTTTCTGCTTGTTTCACTTACATTGTTGTGGTCTTTGCATTAATCTCTCTTGGCTGTTGTGGGTGTTTTTTGCGTTCTGTGTCTCAGGTGGTGGCTCTCGCCGTTCCAATCCCAGTCGTGACACTGGCTCCAAGCGTCTGCGCAACCCCCAAGATGAAGCCCCAGAGGGCTCCAATGCCCCCAAGCGCAATGTCAAGACCACTGCCAGCAAGCAAAAGGAACCTGCTAAGGGCATGGACGAGATTTTAATTACTGAGTATGTCGAGCGCCGGAAGATCAATCCCTATGTGAATCCTCGGGCTATCCTCAGAGGCACCGAGTTGTTCTGGACCAAGCAATAGGCTCTCATCTATCTGGATGTGATCAAGAACAAGTAGAATACCTACGTGGATGTCAAGTGGATAGACATGCATCACCTGCGGAAGGACAAGTTTCATGACTATTTTGGAGAGGCTCTGGACTTGGTGGAGCAGTTTGCTATTGAGCCGGTGATCTCCTTTCACCTTGACTATGACCCTGAGCTCATCTGTCAGTTCTTTGCCTCAGTGTACTTTCATCCCGGGGAGGAGCGGAGGATGACCTGGATGACCAATGGCCGTCAGCTGTCTGCTACATGGAAAGAGTTCATGGATCTGCTGCACATTCCTGATGACGGGCTTCACACCCCCGTTGGCGTTCGCCCCCATGCCAACTCTGAGTCTGCCAACAAGAACCTGCTTCAGCCCTTCCTTGTTGAGAACGTACTCCCCAATGGCAAGTCATCTTGGGTGTTAAACTCCTTTCTGGATATCATGCATCGCATCTTCCGCAACACTCTGTTCCCACGCATTGGCGACAAGGACAAGGTACATGCATATCTAGTGGACATGTTGCTCTTGTGTGCAGAGGCACGTTCTTCTCAGACTCAGCCACTTGATGTCTCACACATCATGTGGTGTGAGCTTCGGTTTGCGGTGTTCACTCGCGAGGTACCTATCTATGGACCGTACCTGTTTCTGCTGCTCTCCACCACTTGGGAGAAGATGTACCCAGGTGATGAGTTCCTTGCTCCAGACTGGATTTGCCATGAGTCCATCAGCCTCCGCGTCAAGCCCAACTGGGCCAACACCACTACCCGTGCTGAGGCCTCTTCTTCTAGGAGGGCTGCTGGTGAGGGGGAGGTTGCTGCTGCTGAGAATGTTGCTGAGGACCATGCTGCTAGGTCCACCACTTCTTCCTCTGAGCCGTCATGGGCCAAGAAGCTAAAGGACAAGATGAAGACTCTCTTCTGCATGCAGGCGAAGGGACAGTACAGGGATCACGTGGCTGACAAGGAGAGTCGCCGCCGTGACAAGAAGGTTATGAGGCTCTTTGGAGAGGATGTGTCTGGCGGGTCTGAGAACGTCATCACACCTGAGGCTGCCTGGATGTCAAAGCAGGGATACAAGTGGACCAGTTCAGAGGATGACCTCAAGGACACTATCCCCTCCGCTGAGTCTGACGAGGAGCACGAGGAGCAGTGGGACAACTTCTCTGCCTGAGCCACCCCGTGTGTGTAGGTGTCCTCTCTGCCTTTTTGGCGTCTCGGTGCCAAAGGGGGAGAGAGTGTAGGGATTTGTGTTGTGTCGTGCTTGGAGTGTTTGTCTGCTTTGTCGTTTGGACCTCGTTTGCCTCGTTTGCTTTTGTTTGGTTTGTGCCTTCGAGACCTATCCTACATATGGTGTAAGACATATGCACTCTATCTATCTTAGTTAACTTATGTTTGTACTATCTTGTCTAGTGATAGATATGCCTTGTCTCTATAATATAGGGGGAGCTCTGTTCCTCGTATTCGTGTGCCATGCAGTCCATAGCACTCATCTAGGTGGCACACATCTAGGGGGAGCCTGTCTATATTATAGAGAGGAGGGGTTTGCATTTACTTCATAATATTTTCTTTGTGCAAATCTCGTTTTGTCATCAATCCACCAAAAAGGGGGAGATTGTAAGGACATGATTGTAAGGACATATTTATCCTAAGTGTTTTGGTGATTGATGACAACGCATTTGCGGACTAATCGTGTGCCATGAGTATTCCATACACTTCTTTGCTAGGCACAAGACGATTGGGTGCCCCTCGAAGACTGACGAAGACGGCGTCTTTTCTACGTTTCTTTTTGGTGGATTTGAGTCGTAGGAAAGTCGTACTATTAAGAGGGGGTCCGCGTTGGAAAGGTTTGGGTGGAGTCATCACGTACACGTCTCCTTCATATCCCCTCCTTCTTCCTTGGAGCTTCCTCCGTTTTCTTGCCTCCCTTGTCTGGCTGCCATTGTTGGTTGCGGTAGTACTGCTCCTGGGTCAACGGTAGTACCATAGGCATCCGCGGTAGTATCGCGCGGTGGCGTGGTAGTACCGCAGGTGCCCACGGTAGTACCGCTCCCCTGGAGCCGCACTACCGCTGCCCACCAGGCTAGTGCCGCCCCTTTGCGGTAGTAGGAGCGAATGTAATTTTTTACATCCGCACCTACCGCGGTAGTACCGCTTTCACCGTGCGGTAGTACCGCGCTATGCGGTCAGGCAGTAGTACCGCCCCTCAGCAGTACTACTGTGTCGGGTTTTTGCTACTTCTGTTTCTTTGCGGAAGTAGGCACGAAAGTTTCCCTTCTCCCCTGTCTGGGACTTTTGCCTCGCGGTAGTACCGCATGGCGGGTGCGGTAGTACCGCGCGTGCGGAAGTTCTGCCCCCAGCTTCTGTGCGTCTATTTATCGGTTCTGTGCTGGGGTTGCGGCAGTACCGTGGGTCGATACGGTAGTACCGCACAGCCGTGCAGTAGTACCGCTTGGCTACAAGCAGTAGTATCGCGCGGCCTTGTGGTAGTACCGCTGGCCGGGCGCGGTAGTACCGCTGGCCGCGGGCTGGTTGGTGGGTAACGGTTGGATCTTTTCCACACACTATATAAGGGGTCCCCTTCTTCCCCGTTGACTTACCTCTTCCACCATTAAGCTCCATTATTGCTCCAAGCTCCATTTTCACCCGATCTCACTCCCTAGCCAACCAAACTTGTTGATTTGCTCGGGAGTGGTTGAGAAGGCCCCGATCTACACTTCCACCAAGATATATTTGATTCCCCCCACTAATCCCTTGCGGATCTTGTTACTCTTGGGTGTTTGAGCATCCTAGACGGTTGAGGTCACCGCGAAGCCATAGTCCATTGTTGTGAAGCTTCATGGTGTCGTTGGGAGCCTCCAATTGAGTTGTGGAGATTGCCCCAACCTCGTTTGTAAAGGTTTGGTCGCCGCCTCCAAGGGCACAAATAGTGGAATCACGGCATCTTGCATTGTGTGAGGGCGTGAGGAGATTACGGTGGCCCTAGTGGCTTCTTGGGGAGCATTGTGCCTCCACACCGCTCCAACGGAGACGTACTTCCTCTCAAAGGGAAGGAACTTCGGCAACACATCCTCGTCTCCACCGTCTCCACTCTTGGTTATCTCGTGCCTTTACTTGTGGAAGCTTATTTGGTTCATATATCTTGCTTGCTTGTGTTCCTATCCGTATTGCATCATATAGGTTGCTCACCTAGTTGCATATCTAGACAACCTACTTTGATGCAAATTTAAATTGCTAAAGAAAAGCTAAAAATTGTTAGTTGCCTATTCACCCCCCCTCTAGTCAACCATATCGATCCTTTCAACCGTCAACATGCCGTCGTGCTGATGAAACTCTCCCTCGGCCTCAGCTGGATCTAGAGTTCGAGGGACGTCACCAAGCTAAACGTGTGCAGATCGCGGAGGTGACGTGTGTTCGGTATTTGATTGGTTGGATCGCGAAGACGTTTGACTACATCAATCGGGTTTCATAACGCTTCCGCTTTCGGTCTACACGGGTACGTAGACATACTCTCCCCCTCTCGTTGCTATGCATCTCCTAGATAGATCTTGTGTGATCGTAGGAAAATTTCAAAATACTGCGTTCCCCAACATTTCAGTGGTAGGCTAGCAGATGTAGGGGAAGTAGGTGGTACTGTCTACCCAGAGTAAAGAGTTAATGCTTTGGAAAGACTGTGTCGCGATCATCTGTTTCTCAAACATCATGTAGTGCGAGAAATTCAACGTAGGAGATCGAGACTTGTGGGAAAAAGTGCGCAAACTTTTGCAGAGTGTATAAAACTAATCATGTTTAGTCGTGTCCCCGGTTATGGACATCTTGAGTATCTGGTACTTGAATTATTGATTTGATCTCATCACTCTACTTAATTAATTTGTTGGGTTGATAATTATTAATTTGGGATCAAGTTGGAGGAACCTTCTCAATGTTTTCAACAAACTTTGTAGTTAAATAAAATCTATTACTTTGTTGTAGGGAAAAATTAGCTTTCTGCAAAAATAACCATAGAGCCTCCACCAGCCAAATATGCATATAGTTATAGTTGTTACATGTTCTTTGCGCTATAGTGTTATTTTGCCAGCATATTCCATGTGCTGACCTACACAGGCTGCAACGTATTATGTTGCAGAGTTTTCAGACAAAGAGTAAGGTGCGCTAGGTCGTTTTCGTGCACTCACCAATGCCGTTCGAGTTGATGGACTCATTTATCCTCGAAGCTTCCGTTGTTATCTTATTTAGATAGCCTTCAGCCATATTATTGTAATAAGTTCTCTTTTGAGATGTTCGATGTAATAAGTGTGTGATTGAACTCTGTTATAAATCCTCGAGAAATGTGCGTGTCAGCATTATCGATCCAGGGATGACACTTATACACAAAGATTTGACCGTCTGAGGTCGGATCGCTACAGATTGCTTTTTGATCTTCAGAAAGAACCCTGTTCATTGAATCCGATTCAACTAAAGTTAAAGAAACTGACACCCACCAACCACCTGTGTGTGAAGCACGTCGGTAGAACCTGTCTCGCGTAAGCATACGCGTAATGTCGGTCTGAGCCGCTTCATCCAACAATACCACTGAATCAAGAATCAACTAGTGACGGCAAGCAATATGTATATACCCACGCCCACAACTCATTTGTGTTCAGCTCGTGCATATAACATCTACTCATAAACCTAGCTCTGATACCACTGTTGGGGAACGCAGTAATTTCAAAAAAAATTCCTACACACACGCAAGATCTATCATGGTGATGCATAGCAACAAGAGGGGAAGAGTGTTGTCCATGTACCTTGTAGACCGTAAGCGGAAGCATTTATGACAACGCGGTTGATGTAGTCGAACATCTTCATGATCCGACCGATCCTAGCACCAAAGGTACGGCACCTCCGCGATCTGCACATGTTTAGCTCGGTGACATCCCGCGAACTCTAGATCCAGCTGAGTGTCGAGGGAGATTTTCGTTAGCACAATGGCGTGATGACGGTGATGATGAAGCTACCGGAACAGGGCTTCACCTAAGCACTGCAACGATATGACCGAGGTGGATTATGGTGGAGGGGGGCACCGCACACGGCTAAGACAATTTTCAACTTGTGTGTCTATGGGGTGCCCCCTCCCCCGTATATAAAGGAGTGGAGGAAGGGGAGGGTCCAGCCCTCTATGGCGCGCCCATGGGAGTCCTAGTCCCACCGGGAGTAGGATCCCCCCCCTTCCCTAGTTGGATTAGGTGTTGGGGATCGTAGCAAAAATTTAAAATTTTCTACGCATCACCAAGATCAATCTATGGAGTCATCTAGCAACAAGGGAAGAGGAGTGCATCTACATACCCTTGTAGATCGCGAGCGGAAGCGTTCAAGAGAACGGGGATGATGGAGTCGTACTCGTCGTGATCCAAATCACCGATGATCCTAGCGCCGAACGGACGGCACCTCCGCGTTCAACACACGTACAGAGCGAGGACGTCTACAGTGCCTTGATCCAGCAAGGAGGAGGGAGAGATTGAGGAAGAGGGCTCCAACAGCAGCACGACGGCGTGGTGGTGGTGGAGCAGCAGTTCTCCGGCAGGGCTTCGCCAAGCTCTTGCGGAGGAGGAGAGGTGTTGGGGAGGGGAGGGGCTGCGCCTTGGATGTGATGTGCAGCCCTCCCCTTGCCCCTCTATTTATAGGGAAGGAGGAAGGGGGCCGCCCCCCTCTAGATGAGATCTAGAGGGGGGCGGCGACCAAGGGGAGGGGGCTTGCCCCCCAAGCAAGGGGGGCGCCCCCTTTAGGCTCCCCCCCCCAACCCTAGGCGCATGGGCCCAAAGGGGGGATGCGCCTAGCCCATGTAGGGCTGGTTCCCTTTCCTCTACGGCCCATTAGGCCCTCCGAGGGAGGTGGCCCCTCCCGGTGGACCCCCGGAACCCCTCCGGTGGCCCCGGTACAATACCGATATGCCCCCGAACCTTTCCGGTGACCGTATGACAACTTCCTACATATAAATCTTCACCTCCGGGCCATTCCAGAACTCCTCGTGACGTCCGGGATCTCATCCGAGACTCCGAACAACATTCGGTAATCACATACATGTCTTCCTAATAACCCTAGCGTCATCGAACCTTAAGTGTGTAGACCCTACGGGTTCGGGAACCATGCAGACATGACCGAGACAACTCTCCGGCCAATAACCAATAGCGGGATCTGGATACCCATGTTGTCTCCCACATGTTCCACGATGATCTCATCGGATGAACCACGATGTCGAGGATTCAAGCAATCCCATATATAATTCCCTTTGTCAATCGGTACGTTACTTGCCCGAGATTCGATCGTCGGTATCCCAATACCTCATTCAATCTCGTTACCGGCAAGTCACTTTACTCGTTCCATAATGCATGATTCCGTGACCAACTACTTAGTCACACTGAGCTCATTATGATGATGCATTACCGAGTGGGCCCAGAGATACCTCTCCGTCATACAGAGTGACAAATTCCAGTCTCGATTCATGCCAACCGAACAGACACTTTCGGAGATACATGTAGTGTACCTTTATAGTCACCCAGTTACGTTGTGACGTTTGGTACACCCAAAGCACTCCTACGGTATCCGGGAGTTGCACAATCCCATGGTCTGAGGAAATGATACTTGACACTTAGAAAAGCTCTAGTAGACGAACTACACGATCTTGTGCTATGCTTAGGATTGGGTCTTGTCCATCACATCATTCTCCTAATGATCTGATCCTGTTATCAATGACATCCAATGTCCATGGTCAGGAAACCGTAACCATCTATTGATCAACGAGCTAGTCAACTAGAGGCTCACTAGGGACATGTTGTGGTCTATGTATTCACACATGTATTACGATTTCCGGATAACACAATTATAGCATAAACAATAGACAATTATCATGAACAAGGAAATATAATAACAACCATTTTATTATTGCCTCTAGGGCATATTTCCAACAGTCTCCCACTTGCACTAGAGTCAATAATCTAGTTACATTGTGATGAATCGAACACCCATAGAGTTCTGGTGTTGATCATGTTTTGCTCGAGGAAGAGGTTTAGTCAACAGATCTGCGACATTTAGGTCCATATGCACTTTACAAATATCTATGTCTCCATTTTGAACATTTTCACGAATGGAGTTGAAGCGACGCTTGATATGCCTGCTCTTCCTGTGAAACCTGGGCTCCTTGGCAAGGGCAATAGCTCAAGTGTTGTCACAAAAGAGAGTCATCTGGCCCGACGCATTGGGAATAACTCCTAGGTCGGTAATGAACTCCTTCACCCAGATTGCTTCTTGTGCTGCCTCCGAGGCTGCCATGTACTCCGCTTCACATGTAGATCCCGCCATGATGCTTTGCTTGCAACTGCACCAGCTGACTGCCCCACCATTCAAAATATACACGTATCCGGTTTGTGACTTGGAGTCATCCAGATCTGTGTCGAAGCTAGCATCGACGTAACCCTTTACGACGAGCTCTTCGTCACCTCCATAAACAAGAAACATATCCTTAGTCCTTTTCAGGTACTTCAGGATATTCTTGACCGCTGTCCAGTGTTCCATGCCGGGATTACTTTGGTACCTTCCTACCAAACTTATGGCAAGGTTTACATCAGGTCTGGTACACAGCATGGCATACATAATAGACCCTATGGACAAGGCATAGGGGACGACACTCATCTTTTCTCTATCTTCTGCCGTGGTCGGGCATTGAGCCATGTTCAATCTCATACCTTGCAACATAGGCAAGAACCCCTTCTTGGACTGATCCATATTGAACTTCTTCAATATCTTGTCAAGGTACGTACTCTGTGAAAGACCAATGAGGCGTCTCGATCTATCTCTATAGATCTTGATGCCTAATATATAAGCAGCTTCTCCAAGATCCTTCATTGAAAAACACTTGTTCAAGTAGGCCTTTATGCTTTACAAGAATTCTATATCATTTCCCATCAATAGTATGTCATCCACATATAATATGAGAAATGCTACAGTGTAACACCCCGGATGTAACTTTCCTTATTTGTACTCCAACACTTGCCGTTTCCGGCGTTAAGTTATATTTATTTCCTCGGGTTCGGGTTTTCGTCTCCGTGTTTTGTTGTCGTTGTCATGCATCTCATATCATGTCATCATGTGCATTGCATTTGCATACGTGTTCATCTCATGCATTCGAGCATTTTCCCCGTTGTCCGTTTTGCATTCCGGCGCTTCGTTCTCCTCCGGTGGCCATTTCTAGGTTTCTTTCGTGTTTGGGGATTAAACATTTCCGGATTGGACCGATACTTGCCAAGCGGCCTTGGTTTACTATCGGTAGACCGCCTGTCAAGTTTCGTATCATTTGGACTTCGTTTGATACTCCAACGGTTAACCGAGGGACCGAAAAGGCCTCGTGTGTGTTGCAGCCCAACACCCCTCCAATTTGGCCCAAAACCCACCTAACTCTGCTCCATCATCTAGAGCGTTCGATCATGATCGCGTGGCCGAAAACCGCACCTCATTTGGACTCTCCTAGCTCCCCCTATGCCTATTTAAACACCCCCCGAAATCCGGATCTTCCTCTCCCCCGAAAACCCTAATTTCCCCTCCGACACGCCGGACATTGTCCGCCCGCGCCGGACGCTCTGCGCCGCCGCCCCCGCACCAGTCGCGCGCTGCCACGTGGTACTCCGCCGCCAGCCGCTGCCGCGGCCCGCG
>NC_057797.1:437711046-437720429 GCF_018294505.1 Triticum aestivum | reverse complement strand
CGACCCGCGCCGGCCGGAGCCGCCCCGGCAGCCGCCTCCCCGACCTCCTCCGGCGACGTCCCGCTTCGGCCGTGAACAGTGCTCACCGGAGTTTGCCTCGTTTTGCATGCCACCAAACCCTAGATCCAGATCTGGGAGGTTGTTTTTTTCCTAAGTCCTTGAAATTTCATTCCATGTGCACATGTCCGCGGCTCCGTAACTTTGCATCCGTAGCTCCGATTCATGCATATAGCATATCAAAATGTTCATCTCAGAGAGTGCATCATTTTCATTTGAGCTCATCTTGATGCCCGAAATGCTGTTAGAAGAGGGCTACTTGAGTTAATTGTCAGATCTGCTACTCCGTTTAGCACTTTTGTCATTTTTGCCATGATTATTGTGTGCATGATATGCCCGTGAGTTCTACATACGTTTTGTTAAGGGTTTTGTCATCTTTCCAGAGGTGCAACCCATGTATTTTTAGGATGTGTGTGGTGTCTAGTGCAAGATTGCAAAGTGGTGCACTTGCTAATTCTGTTTTCAGGGACTTAGCAATTTCACCAAGTCCTGGAGCTGTTTATCTCATGATGCCATATGTTCTTGTTGTTTCCTAGTGATCCGTGCCTCTTTTGAGGATGATCAGTAAGGGAGTTTTGTTAATCTTGTAGTGCTCTATCCATCCATGTATTTGTTTGAAATTATGGAGCACCCTAGCTTGAGTCAATCGAGCTCTACTTTTGCTACTTTGTGAATCAGGGCAGATTGTCAACTTGTTTGCAATTTTGCCGGTGATGTTGTAGTTGATCCATGCATGCTATGCTATTGTTCTTGCCATGTCTAGCTTGAATTTTGTGCCTTCTTGATGGATGTATGCTTGTCTTGCCATGACGTGCACCGTAGTGAGTGCATCGAGCTTGTAAACATGCCTACTTGAGTTATATTTCAGCATGTGTCAGTTTTCACTAAGTCTGAAAACTGATTATGTTTTTGCTATGTTCACATGCTTGCAATTGTATTTTCTGATCCCTTTTGGCTCAAGGTCACTAAGGGACTTTTGTTAAGCTCTTTGAGTAGCTCCATTCCATGCTTTAATTTGCCATGTTCAGGTCCTGTAGCATGTAGTTTTGTTGCTCCGAAGAGGTCTACCTGATCTGAAATTCCAGACAAGTGTTGATTTCACTAAGTCTGAGATATGTTTGTCATATGCATTTTTACCATGCTTGTTTGAATCTGTTAATGGATGAATTGGCCGTAGCTCAGTGCTAGACTTTTGTTAAGCATCTTGTGTGAATCCCTGCCATGTATTTTTTTGTCATGTTTGAGTGTTGTAGAATGTTCATTTCTATGCATTTAGATGCCTACTTGCTGTAAATTGCAGACCGGTGTCATTTTTGAATCGCTTGCCATTTCCAAACCGTAACTCCGATTCCGGCGTTCTTTATATCATTTTCAAGCGATTTCATCTCATATTTCCAGTGGAACACTTGGATTTACAGGTTGAGGCCAGGTTCATGCATTTCCTGTCATATCTTGCATTTTGCATCCCGCATCGCATCCCGCATAGCATATCATCTTTGCATTGTGTTGTTTGAGTTTGCACGTGGTTGATTGTGTCCTTGTTGCTTGTTTGTCTTGTTTGGGTAGAGCCAGGAGACGAGTTCGCTAATGAGGATCCCATTGAGTTTGCTTTCGAGGATCCAGTCAACTCTGACAACTGTGCAGGCAAGATGATCATACCCTCGAAATCACTACTATCTTTGCTATGCTAGTTTGCTCGCTCTTTTGCTATGCCATTGCTATGATGCCTACCACTTGCTTTCAAGCCTCCCAATTGCCATGTCAAACCTCTAACCCACCATGTCCTAGCAAACCGTTGATTGGCTATGTTACCGCTTTGCTCAGCCCCTCTTATAGTGTTGCTAGTTGCAGGTGAAGATTGGAGGCCGTTCCTTGTTGGAACATTTATTTACTTGTTTGGGATATCATTATATTGCTATGTTATCTTAATGCATCTATATACTTGGTAAAGGGTGGAAGGCTCGGCCTCTCGCCTAGTGTTTTGTTCCACTCTTGCCGCCCTAGTTTCCGTCATATCGGTGTTATGTTCCTGGATTTTGCGTTCCTTACGCGGTTGGGTTATAATGGGAACCCCTTGATAGTTCACCTTGATTAAAGCTTTTCCAGCAATGCCCAACATTGGTCTTACCATTCGTCACCTAGCCTTTTCTTTCCCTTGGGTTCTGTAGACTCAAGGGTCATCTTATTTTAACCCCCCCCCCCCGGGCCAGTGCTCCTCTGAGTGTTGGTCCAACCGAGCGATGTTCGGGGCTACCAGGGGAAACTCTGGGCTGGCCTACCCGACGTCTGGCTCATCTGAGTGTGCCCTGAGAAAGAGATATGTGCAGCTCCTATCGGGATTTGTCGGCACATTCGGGCGGTGTTGCTGGTCTTGTTTTAACATGTCGAAGTGTCTTGAATTGCCGAGATACCGAGTCTGATCGGAACGTCTTGGGAGGAGGTCTATTCCTTCATTGACCGTGAGAGCTTGTCATGGGCTAAGTTGGGACTCCCCTGTAGGGATTGAACTTTCGAAAGCCGTGCCCGCGGTTATGGGCAGATGGGAATTTGTTAATGTCCGGTTGTAGATAACTTGAACCTTAACTTAATTAAAATGAATCAACTGAGTGTGTTACCGTGATGGCCTCTTCTCGGCGGAGTCCGGGAAGTGGACACGGTGTTGCAGTAATGTTTGCGCAGGTTGCTCTCTAGTTTCTCGCTCGCGCTTTGCCTCCTCTTCTCACTCTCTTTTGCGGATAAGTTAGCCACCATACTTGCTAGTCGCTTGCTACAGCTTCACCTATATTTTACCTTGCCTTACCTACAAGCTTAAATAGTCTTGATCGCGAGGGTACGAGATTGCTGAGTCCCTGTGGCTCACAGATTACTATTACACCAGATGCAGGGCCTGATGATTCCACTCCAGGAGACGCGTATGAGCTCAAGTGGGAGTTCGACGAAGACTCTCAACGTTACTATGTTTCCTTTCCCGATGATCAGTAGTGGTGCCCAGTTGGGGGTGAACGGGACCGTTGTCGCATGTTGGGTTCTCTTTTATTTTGGCGCCATAGTCGGGCCATGAGTGTTTGGATGATGTAATGTTATTTATGTACTTGATTGACGTGGCGAGTGTAAGCCAACTATGTTATCTCCCCTTTATTATTTATATTACATGGGATGTTGTGAAGATTGCCTAACTTGCGACATATGCCTTCAATGTGATTATGTCTCTAAGTCGTGCCTCGACACGTGGGAGCTATAGTCGCATCGAGGGTGTTACAAGTTGGTAATCAGATCCTTCTCCGACCTTAGGAGCCCCATTGCTTGATCATTTTTAGCGGCCGAGTTGTGTCTAGAAAAATGTTTTGAGTCTTTTAGGAATTATATATCAGAGAGATTAGGAATTCTTTTTACTTCCCAGTCTCCTCATCGCTCTGGTAAGGCATCCTGACGTAGAGTTTTGACTTTTCTCTTCTCAAATTTCACTAAAAAAAATTTAGGATCACGCGAGTATCTTGGAATCGTTCCGATGGTTTTATGATGAGAACATTGTCTTGGTGCCGCCTGTCAGGGGTTTAGTGGAAGTGTCCCGGGGAGTTGAGCTATGAGGTGTTGTCATCGTAATTTTATCGTTGCAGTTCTAGAATACCTGAGTCTAGTACGCCGACATCAAAAATCTCTTTTATGCAGTTCGTTGGTGAGATAACCTCGATGCCACCCAGTACTGGGGCGGGAGTTCGGGAGTATCACCATAACTTGTATAACGGATGCTTTTCGAAGGTTGAGGTAGATGGTTTCCGAAGGTTTCTTGGTTATGTGTTGAAGGATGGATACAGCTGGATGTAGGATTTGCTAGTTTGGGTGAGATATTATGCTTCCCCTGTATCCCCAACACCTGATTGCATAACCGGAAAGGTTCGGGAGTTTCATAGGTGGGAATTCTAGTAGCTCTAGTTTTTCTTCCACGGATATTGGTTTGAGATTGGGATTTCTTACCGATTATTCGTTCTTGATCCGTACCTTGTTGATTTATTTCTCTACCTTAATTCTACGTGGCTTCTCAATTTATGGATATGTGACCATTTCAAGAGGAATGCATTCGTTCATTTTGTTCGGATGTGAAGACTATATGTTGCAATTTTCATTCTGTTGGATTCAGCTTCAATATTTGTCTATCAATGTGCTAATGGTGGTCAACCTCTTCAGGATGGCTCCTCCAACGCGCACGACTCCGAATCCTGATCCGCCACCACCTCCACCTCCTCCGGAGGCATGGCAAGTTGTGATGGCCGCAAGCAATGCAAACACACAGTTGATCATGCAAATTCTCCAGGAGCACAATCAAGGCAACCAAGGGAATCAAGGCAGCAATCAGAGTCACTTTGCTACACTCAACCAGTTCCTTGCTAACGGGCCAAAGACTTTCAGCAATTGTGTTGAGGCAACCGATGCTGACGATTGGCTTGTGGATCTGTGCAAGCATTTCGAGTGCAGTAACATCAGGCCTGAGGACTTAGTTAAGTTCGCTTCCTTCCAACTCAAAGATCAAGCTGCAGAATGGTTACAGCAGTACAAGGACTCCAGAGGTGGACGTGTTATCACTTGGGATGATTTCCGTTGAGATTTCCGAGCTCATCATATTCCGCAGAGCGTGGTTGAAAGCAAGCGTGAGGAATTCCGCAACCTGAAGCAAGGCTATTTGTCTGTCTATGACTACAACAAGTTGTTCCAGAAGCTCGCTCGCTTTGCTAAGCAGGACGTCCCTGATGAGAAGAGCATGATATATCAGTTCAGGGGTGGTCTCAGAGAAGAAATTCAGCTAGCTCTTGTCCTCTTTGAGCCCTTGAGATACGATGAGTTCTACAACATGGCACTGAAGCAAGAGGTTGCTTAGTTGAGGTGTGATGCTTCCAAGAAGCGAGTCAGAGATGTTACTCCTTCTTCCTCTACTCAAGTCGCCAAGCAGCAGAAGTTTTGGCTTCCTCCTCCTCCGTTCCGTCAGCCGTATCAGCAGAAGAGCAAAGGTGGCAGTGGTTCTTCCCACCCACCCAACCCTGGCTTTCAAAACAAGACTTCGTCTCAAGCTCCAAGATCGAGTGCTCCATATCACCGTCCGCTTTCAGAGGTCACGTGCAACAAGTGCCAACAAAAGGGTCACTATGCCAACAAGTGTTTCAACCAGAGGCGTCTTCCTCCTCCTCCTCCTGTAAGATCGGCAAGTACAGCTGTGGTCAAGCATAACCCCAAGTCCGCCAAGGTCAACTTGCTGAATGCAGCTCAGGCAGAGGAATCACCAGATGTGATCATGGGTAACCTTCCTGTTAATGATATTCCTGCAAAAGTTCTTTTTGACACGGGTGCATCGCATTGTTTCATCTCGAGGCCATTTGTTTCTAAGCATGAGTTGCCTTTACAAGATTTGCCTAGACAGTTATCTGTTGTTTCTCCGGGTAAATTCATGAATGCAAGCGCTATTACCCCAGATGTTTCTATCACTTTGGGCGATTACAAGTTTCTCTCTTCTCCGGTGGTTCTTGGTAACTCGGATATTGATCTTATTCTCGGAATGGATTGGCTTTCTAAGCACAAGGCACATCTTGATTGTGCTGCCAGGCAGATTCAATTGACTCATTCGTCTGAGGATGTAATTGTCTTTGCCGCTCATGACGATACCATCCGTCTGTTTTCTCTCAATGAGAAGGGTGAATTGGATGCTATCTCGCAAATTCCAGTCGTTTGCGAATATCAAGACGTCTTTCCAGAAGAGCTTCCAGGAATGCCTCCGCACCAACCAGTCGAATTCGTTATTGATCTTGAGCCTGGCACGGAACCTGTGTGCAAACGTCCTTACAAGCTCAGACCTGAAGAGTTGAAGGAGCTGAAGAAGCAACTCGATATTCAAGAGAAAATGGGTCTCATCCGGCCTAGTTCTTCTCCGTGGGGTTGTGGTGTTCTTTTTGTGAAGAAGAAGGATGGAACGGACCGACTTTGTGTTGATTACCGTCCAGTGAACAAGAAGACCATCAAGAACAAATATCCACTTCCCAACATCAATGAGCTCTTCGAGCAACTCAAAGGTGCCCAAGTATTCTCCAAGCTTGATCTCCGCATGGGTTATCACCAGATTCGCATTCGTGAGCAAGATATTCCCAAGACAGCTTTCAGGACAAGCTTTGGTTCATATGAATACACTGTCATGTCTTTTGGCCTCGTCAATGCTCCTCCGACGTTCTCTCGCATGATGAAATTCATCTTCAACGCCTACACCAATGACTTCATTTTGGTCTATCTCGACGACATTCTGGTTTTCTCCAAGAACAAGGAAGATCATGCCAAGCACTTGCGTTTGGTTCTTGATAAGCTCAGGGAACATCAGTTCTACGCCAAGTTCTCCAAGTATGAATTTTGGCTCGATGAGGTTCTTTATCTTGGTCATATCATCTCTGCCAAGGGCATTGCCGTGAATCCTGAAAAGGTGTCTGCAATTGTGAATTGGGAACCTCCTCAGAACATGAAGCAACTCCGTAGCTTCCTCGGTCTCGCAAGCTATTGTTGAAGATTCGTTGAAAACTTTTCTAAGATCACGAAGCCTCTCTCAAATCTTCTTCAGAAGCACGTCAAGTACGTTTGGTCTCCGGAGTGTGACATTGCTTTCAACACTTTGAAAGAGAAGTTGATCACTGCTCCAGTTCTGACTCCGCTTGATGAATCCAAGCCATACGAGGTCTTTTGTGATGCCTCTCTCCAAGGTCTTGGCGCGGTATTGATGCAAGAGAAGAAAGTTGTTGCTTATACATCTCGCCAGTTGAAGCCTAATGAGAAGAACTACCCCACTCATGATCTCGAGTTGGCGGCAGTTGTGCATGCTCTTTTGACTTGGAGACATCTTCTATTGGGAAGAAAAGCGGACATTTTCACTGATCACAAGAGTCTCAAGTACATCTTCACTCAGCCTAGTCTCAACCTCAGGCAAACTTGATGGGTCGAAATGATTCAAGAGTATAATCCGAGTATTGAGTATACTCCAGGCAAGGCCAATGTGATTGCTGATGCTTTGAGCAGGAAAGCTTACTGCAACAGTCTGATTCTCAAGCCTTATCAACCCGAGCTTTGTGAAGCTTTCCGGAAACTTAACCTGCAAGTTGTTCCTCGAGGTTTCCTCGCCAACCTTCAAGTCTCTCCTACCTTGGAAGACCAGATTCGCCAAGCCCAGCTTCTTGATGCTATGGTGAAAAAGGTGAAGATTGGGATTGCCAAGAGCCAGTCCAAGTACAAGTGCTACCGCCTTGATGACAAGGACACTCTCTTCTTCGAGGATCGTATTGTTGTGCCCAAAGGTGACCTCCGTAAAGTGATCATGAATGAGGCTCACAATTCTCTCCTCTCCATCCACCCTGGGAGCACGAAGATGTATCAGGACCTCAAGCAAGCTTATTGGTGGACTCGAATGAAGCGGGAGATTGCTCAATTCGTGAATGAATGTGATGTCTGCAGAAGAGTGAAGGCAGAACACCAAAAGCCAGCTGGTCTCCTCCAACCTCTTGCCATTCCAGAATGGAAGTTTGACCACATTGAAATGGACTTCGTGACTGGGTTTCCAAAGTCCAAGCGTGGCAATGATGCTATATTCGTTGTCATCGACAAACTCACCAAAGTGGCTCACTTTCTGCCTATCAAAGAGTCGATCACTGCAGCTCAATTGGCGGAACACTATACCTCTCGTATTGTCTCTCTACACAGTGTTCCACAAGTGATCTCTTCAGACCGTGGCAGCATCTTTACCTCGAAGTTTTGGGATTCTTTTCAGAAGGCCATGGGCACGAACATCCGCTTCAACACAGCTTTCCATCCTCAAACTAGCGGTCAAGTCGAGCGTGTCAACCAGATTCTTGAAGATATGCTTAGGGCTTGTATGATCTCCTTCAGCATGAAGTGGGAGGATTGTCTTCCTTATGCTGAATTCTCCTACAACAACAGTTTTCAAGCAAGTTCGGGCAAGGCCCCATTTGAAATTCTGTATGGCAGGAAGTGCCGTACCCCTCTCAACTGGTCTGAAACCAGTGAACGTCAGCTTTTGGGTAATGACTTAATCACAGAAGCAGAAGAAATGTGCAAAGTCATTCGTGATAACCTCAAAGCAGCCCAATCCCGCCAGAAGAGCTACTACGATAGTAAGCACCGCGATTTGGCTTTCGAGATCGGAGATCATGTTTACCTCCGCGTCTCTCCTATGAAAGGTACTCGTCGCTTCGGTATCAAAGGGAAGCTTGCCCCTAGATACGTGGGACCTTTCAAGATTGTCAGCAAGAGAGGCGACCTCGCCTATCAACTCGAGCTTCCTTCAAATTTTGCAAATGTTCATGATGTGTTCCATGTCTCTCAGCTTCGAAAGTGCTTCAAGACTCCTGACTGCACCGTCAACTTTGAGGACATTGAGCTCCAAGAAGATCTCTCTTATCGTGAGCACCCAGTTACTATTCTTGAAGAGACTAAACGCAAGACTCGCAACAAGTCGATCAAATTTCTCAAAGTCAAGTGGTCACACCATTCCGACCGTGAAGCTACCTGGGAACACGAGGATCACCTCCGTTCTAAGTACCCGGCGTTCTTTCAGTCCTAGATCTCGGGACGAGATCCTTTCGTAGTGGTGGAGTATTGTAACACCCCGGATGTAACTTTCCCTATTTGTAATCCAACTCTTGCCGTTTTCGGTGTTAAGTTATATTTATTTCCTCGGGTTCGGTTTTTTTTCTCTGTGTGTTGTTGTCATTGTCATGCATCTCATATCATGTCATCATGTGCATTGCATTTGCATACGTGTTCATCTCATGCATTTGAGCATTTTCCCCGTTATCCATTTTGCATTCCGGCGCTTCGTTCTCCTCCGGTGGTCATTTCTAGCTTTCTTTCGTGTGTGGGGATTAAACATTTCCGGATTTGACCGAGACTTCCCAAGCGGCCTTGGTTTACTACCGGTAGACCGCCTGTCAAGTTTCGTATCATTTGGACTTCGTTTGATACTCCAACGGTTAACCGAGGGACCGAAAAGGCCTCGTGTGTGTTGCATCCCAACACCCCTCCAATTTGGCCCAAAACCCACCTAACTCTGCTCCATCATCTAGAGTGTTTGATCACGATCGCGTGGCCGAAAACCGCACCTCATTTGGACTCTCCTAGCTCCCCCTATGCCTATTTAAACACCCCCCGAAATCCGGATCTTCCTCTCCCCCGAAAACCCTAATTTCCCCTCCGATGCGGCGGACATTGTCCGCCCGCGCCGGACGCTCCGCGCTGCCACGTGGTACTCCGCCGCCAGCCGCCAGCCGTGGCCCGCGAGGCCCGCTCGG
>NC_057797.1:437676486-437710766 GCF_018294505.1 Triticum aestivum | reverse complement strand
GCAGCCGCCTCCACGCGCCGCCACCACCGCCTCCACGCGCCGCCGCCACTGCGCCGCGCTGCCACCACCAGCCGCCCTCGTCGCTCCGGCGACCCGCGCCGGCCGGAGCCGCCCCGGCAGCCGCCTCCCCGACCTCCTCCGGCGACGTCCCGCTCCGGCCGTGAACAGTGCTCACCGGAGTTTGCCTCCTTTTGCGTGCCACCAAACCCTAGATCCAGATCTGGGAGGTTGTTTTTTCCGAAGTCCTTGAAATTTCAGTCCATGTGCACATGTCCGTGGCTCCGTAACTTTGCATCCGTAGCTCCGATTCATGCATATAGCATATCAAAATGTTCATCTCAGAGAGTACATCATTTCATTCCATTGCATCATGTTCATTTGAGCTCATCTTGATGCCCGAAATGCTGTTAGAAGAGGGCTACTTGAGTTAATTGTCAGATCTGCTACTCCGTTTAGCACTTTTGTCATTTTTGCCATGATTATTGTGTGCGTGATATGCCCGTGAGTTCTACATACGTTTTGTTATGGGTTTTGTCATCTTTCCAGAGGTGCAACCCATGTATTTTTAGGATGTGTGTGGTGTCTAGTGCAAGCTTGCAAAGTGGTGCACTTGCTAATTCTGTTTTCAGGGACTTAGCAATTTCACCAAGTCCTGGAGCTGTTTATCTCATGATGCCATATGTTCTTGTTGTTTCCTAGTGATCCGTGCCTCTTTTTGAGGATGATCAGTAAGGGAGTTTTGTTAATCTTGTAGTGGTCTATCCATCCATGTCTTTGTTTGCAATTATGGAGCACCCTAGCTTGAGTCAATCGAGCTCTACTTTTGCTACTTTGTGAATCAGGGCAGATTGTCAACTTGTTTGCAATTTTGCCGGTGATGTTGTAGTTGATCCGTGCATGCTATGCTATTGTTCTTTCCATGTCTAGCTTGAATTTTGTGCCTTATTGATGTATGTATGCTTGTATTGCCATGACTTGCACCGTAGTGAGTGCATCGAGCTCGTAAACATGCCTACTTGAGTTATATTTCAGCATGTGTCAGTTTTCACTAAGTCTGAAAACTGATTATGTTTTTGCTATGTTCACATGCTTGCAATTGTATTTTCTGATCCCTTTTGGCTAAAGGTCACTAAGGGACTTTTGTTAAGCTCTTTGAGTAGCTCCATGCCATGCTTTACTTTTCCATGTTCAGGTCATGTAGCATGTAGTTTTGTTGCTCCGAAGAGGGCTACCTGATCTGAAATTCCAGACAAGTGTTGATTTCACTAAGTCTGAAATATGTTTGTCATATGCATTTTTGCCATGCTTGTTTGAACCTGTTAATGGATGAATTGGCCATAGCTCAGTGCTAGACTTTTGTTTAGCATCTTGTGTGAATCCCTGCCATGTATTTTGTTGTCATGTTTGAGTGCTGTAGCATGTTCATTTCTTTGCATTTAGGTGCCTACTTGCTGTAAATCGCAGACCAGTGTCATTTTTGAATCGCTTGCCATTTCCAAACCGTAACTCCGATTCCGGTGTTCTTTATATCGTTTTCAAGCGATTTCATCTCATCTTTCCAGTGGCACACTTGGATTTCCAAGTTGAGGCCAGGTTCATGCATTTCCTGTCATATCTTGCATTTTGCATCCCGCATCGCATCCCGCATAGCATATCATCTTTGCATTGTGTTGTTTGAGTTTGCACGTGGTTGATTGTGTCCTTGTTGCTTGTTTGTCTTGTTTGGGTAGAGCCGAGAGACGAGTTCACTAATGAGGAGCCCGTTGAGTTTGCTTTCGAGGATCCAGTCAACTCTGACAACTGTGCAGGCAAGATGATCATACCCTCGAAATCACTACTATCTTTGCTATGCTAGTTTGCTCGCTCTTTTGCTATGCCATTGCTATGATGCCTACCACTTGCTTTCAAGCCTCCCAATTGCCATGTCAGACCTCTAACCCACCATGTCCTAGCAAACCGTTGATTGGCTATGTTACCACTTTGCTCAGCCCCTCTTATAGCGTTGCTAGTTGCAGGTGAAGATTGGAGGCCGTTCCTTGTTGGAACATTTATTTACTTGTTTGGGATATCATTATATTGCTATGTTATCTTAATGCATCTATATACTTGGTAAAGGGTGGAAAGCTCGGCCTCTCGCCTAGTGTTTTGTTCCACTCTTGCCGCCCTAGTTTCCGTCATATCGGTGTTATGTTCCCGGATTTTGCATTCCTTACGCGGTTGGGTTATAATGGGAACCCCTTGATAGTTCACCTTGATTAAAGCTTTTCCAGCAATGCCCAACATTGGTCTTACCATTCTCCACCTAGCCTTTTCTTTCCCTTGGGTTCTGCAGACTCAAGGGTCATCTTATTTTAACCCCCCCGGGCCAATGCTCCTCTGAGTGTTGGTCCAACCAAGCGATGTCCGGGGCTACCAGGGGCAACTCTGGGCTGGCCTACCCGACGTCTGGCTCATCTGAGTGTGCCCTGAGAAAGAGATATGTGCAGCTCCTATCGGGATTTGTCGGCACATTCGGGCGGTGTTGCTGGTCTTGTTTTAACCTGTCGAAGTGTCTTGAATTACCGAGATACCGAGTCTGATCGGAACATCTTGGGAGGAGGTCTATTCCTTCGTTGACCATGAGAGCTTGTCATGGGCTAAGTTGGAATCCCCTGTAGGGATTGAACTTTCGAAAGTCGTGCCCGCGGTTATGGGCAGATGGGAATTTGTTAATGTCCAGTTGTAGATAACTTGAACCTTAACTTAATTAAAATGAATCAACTGAGTGTGTTACCGTGATGGCCTCTTCTCGGCGGAGTCCGGGAAGTGGACACGGTGTTGGAGTAATGTTTGCGCAGGTTGCTCTCTAGTTTCTCGCTCGCGCTTTGCCTCCTCTTCTCGCTCTCTTTTGCGGATAAGTTAGCCACCATACTTGCTAGTCGCTTGCTACAGCTCCACCTATATTATACCTTGCCTTGCCTACAAGCTTAAATAGTCTTGATCGCGAGGGTGCGAGATTGCTGAGTCCCTGTGGCTCACAGATTACTATTACACCAGATGCAGGGCCTGATGATTCCACTCCAGGAGACGTGTATGAGCTCAAGTGGGAGTTCGACGAAGACTCTCAACGTTACTATGTTTCCTTTCCCGATGATCAGTAGTGGTGCCCAGTTGGGGGTGAACGGGACCGTTGTCGCATGTTGGGTTCTCTTTTATTTTGGCGTCGTAGTTGGGCCATGAGTGTTTGGATGATGTAATGTTATTTATGTACTTGATTTATGTGGTGAGTGTAAGCCAACTATGTTATCTCCCCTTTATTATTTATATTACATGGGATGTTGTGAAGATTGCCTAACTTGCGACATATGCCTTCAATGCGATTATGTCTCTAAGTCATGCCTCGACACGTGGGAGCTATAGTCGCATCGAGGGTGTTACATACAGAGCTCCCACTCACTTTCTTGTAAACACGGGCTTCTCCATAAGTCTGCGTAAACCCAAATGCTTTGATCATCTCATCAAATCGAATGTTCCAACTCTAAGATGCTTGCACCAGCCCATAGATTAAGCGTTGGAGCTTGCACACCTTGTCAGCATTCTTAGGATCGACAAAACCTTCTGGTTGCATCATATACAATTCTTCCTTAAGGAAACCATTAAGGAATGCCGTTTTGACGTCCATTTGCCATATCTCATAATCATAGAATGCGGCAATTGCTAACATGATTCGGACGGACTTCAGCTTCACTACGGGTGAGAAAGTCTCATCGTAGTCAACCCCTTGAACTTGTCGATAACCCTTAGCGACAAGCCGAGCCTTATAGATGGTCACATTACCATCCGCGTCTGTCTTCTTCTTAAAGATCCATTTATTTTCTATGGCTCGCCGATCATCGGGCAAGTCAGTCAAAGTCCATACTTCTTTTCATACATGGATCCTATCTCGGATTTCATGGCTTCCAGCCATTTGTCGGAATCTGGGCCCGCCATCGCTTCTTCATAGTTCGAAGGTTCACCATTGTCCAACAACATGATTTCCAGGACAGGGTTGACGTACCACTTTGGTGCGGAACGTGTCCTTGTGGACCTACGAAGTTCAGTAGCAACTTGATCTGAAGTTTCATGATCATCATTAACTTCCTCTCTAGTCGGTGCAGGCACCTCAGGAACATTTTCTTGAGCTACGCCACTCTCTGGTTCAAGAGGCAATACTTCATCAAGTTCTACTTTCCTCCCACTTACTTCTTTCGAGAGAAACTCTTTCTCTAAAAAGGATCCATTCTTGGAAACAAAGATCTTGCCTTCGGATCTGAGGTAGAAGGTATACCCAATAGTTTCTTTAGGGTATCCTATGAAGACGCATTTTTCCAATTTGGGTTCGAGCTTTTCAGGTTGAAGTTTGTTCACGTAAGCATCACATCCCCAAACTTTTAGAAACGACAACTTAGGTTTCTTCCCAAACCATAATTCATACGGTGTCGTCTCAACGGATTTTGATGAAGACCTATTTAAAGTGAATGCGGCAGTCTCTAAAGCATAGCCCCAAAATGACAGTGGTAGATCGGTAAGAGACATCATAGATCGCACCATATCCAATAGAGTGCGATTACGACGTTCGGACACACCATTACGCTGAGGTGTTCCAGGCGGCGTGAGTTGTGAAACTATTCCACATTTCCTCAAGTGCGTGCCAAATTCGTGACTCAAATATTCTCCCCCACGATCTGATTGCAAGAACTTGATTTTCCTGTCACGTTGATTCTCAACCTCACTCTGAAATTCCTTGAATTTTCAAAGGTCTCAGACTTGTGTTTCATTAAGTAGACATACCCATATCTACTCAAGTCATCAGTGAGGGTGAGAACATAACGATAGCCACCACGAGCCTCAACACTCATTGGACCGCACACATCAGTATGTATGATTTCCAATAAGTTGGTTGCTCGCTCCATTGTTCCAGAGAATGGAGTCTTGGTCATTTTGCCCATGAGGCATGGTTTGCATGTGTCAAATGATTCATAATCAAGAGACTCCAAAAGTCCATCTACATGGAGTTTCTTCATGCGTTTGACACCAATGTGACCAAGGCGGCAGTGCCACAAGTATGTGGGACTATCATTATCAACCTTACATCTTTTGGTATTCACACTATGAATATGTGTAACATCACGTTCGAGATTAAATAAGAATAAACCATTGACCAGCGGGGCATGACCATAAAACATATCTCTCATATAAATAGAACAACCATTATTCTCGGATTTAAATGAGTAGCCATCTCGTATTAAATGAGATCCTAATACAATGTTCATGCTCAAAGCTGGCACTAAATAACAGTTATTGAGGTTTAAAACTAATCCGGTAGGTAAATGCAGAGGTAGCGTGCCGACGGCGATCACATCGACCTTGGAACCATTCCCGACGCACATCGTCACCTCGTCCTTCACCAGTCTCCGCTTATTCCGCAGCTCCTGTTTTGAGTTACAAATATGAGCAACCGCACCGGTATCAAATACCGAGGAGCTACTACGAGTACTGGTAAGGTACACATCAATAACATGTATATCACATATACCTTTGGTGTTGCCGGCCTTCTTGTCCGCTAAGTACTTGGGGCAGTTCTGCTTCTAGTGACCACTTCCCTTGCAATAAAAACACCCAGTCTCGGGCTTGGGCCCATTCTTTGGCTTCTTCCCAGCATCTTGCTTACCGGGCGCGGCAACTCCCTTGCTGTCCTTCTTGAAGTTCTTTTTACCCTTGCCTTTCTTGAACTTAATGGTTTTATTCACCATCAACACTTGATGTTCCTTTTTGATTTCCACCTCCGCTGATTTCAGCATTGAATATACCTCAGGAATGGTCTTTTCCATCCCCTGCATATTGAAGTTCATCACAAAGTTCTTGTAGCTAGGTGGGAGCGACTGAAGGATTCTACAACGACCACATCATCCGGGAAATTAACTCCCAGCTGAGACAAGCGGTTGTGCAACCCAGACATTTTGAGTATGTGCTTGCTGACGGAACTATTCTCCTCCATCGTACAACTGTAGAACTTGTCGGAGACTTCATATCTCTCGACCTGGGCATGAGCTTGGAAAACCATTTTCATCTCTTGGAACATCTCATATGCTCCGTGTTGCTCAAAACGCTTCTGGAGCCCCGGTTCTAAGATGTAAAGCATGCCGCACTGAACCAGGGAGTAATCATCAGCACGGGACTGCCAAGCGTTCATAACATCTTGGTTTGCTGGGGGTGGTGCTTCACCTAGCGGTGCTTCAAGGACATATGCTTTCTTGGCAGCTATGAGGATGATCCTCAAGTTCCGGACCCAGTCCGTATAGTTGCTACCATCGTCTTTCAGCTTGGTTTTCTCTAGGAACGCGTTGAAGTTGAGGACAACATTAGCGTGGGCCATTTGAACTACAAGACATATTGTAAAGATTTTAGACTAAGTTCATCTAATCAAATTATTTAATGAACTCCCACTCAGATAGAAACCCCTCTAGTCATCTAAGTGATACATGATCCGATTCAACTAGGCCATGTCCGATCATCACGTGAGACGGACTAGTCATCATCGGTGAACACTTCATGTTGATCGTATCTTCTATACGACTCATGTTCGACCTTTCGGTCTTCCGTGTTCCGAGGCCATGTCTGTACATGCTAGGCTCGTCAAGTCAACCTAAGTGTTTTGCGTGTGTAAATCTGGCTTACACCCGTTGTATGCGAACGTTAGAACCTATCACACCCGATCATCACGTGGTGCTTCGGAACAACTGACCTTAGCAATGGTGCACAGTTAGGGGGAACACTTTCTTGAAATTATTGTGAGGGATCATCTTATTTATGCTACCATCGTTCTAAGCAAATAAGATGTAAAACATGATAAACATCACATGCAATCAAATAGTGACATGATATGGCCAATATCATTTTGCTCCTTTTGATCTCCATCTTCCGGGCGCCATGATCATCGTCGTCACCGGCATGACACCATGATCTCCATCATCATGATCTCCATCATCGTGTCTTCATGAAGTTGTCTCGTCAACTATTACTTCTACTACTATGGCTAACGGTTAGCGATAAAGTAAAGTAATTACATGACATATAAGTTGACACGCAGGTCATAAATAAATTAAGACAACTCCTATGGCTCCTGCCGGTAGTCATACTCATCGACATGCAAGTCGTGATTCCTATTACAAGAACATGATCAATCTAATACATCACATATATCATTCACCACATCCTTTTGGCCATATCACATCACACGGCATATGCTGCAAAAACAAGTTAGACGTCCTCTAATTGTTGTTGCAAGTTTTTACGTGGCTGCTATAGGTTTCTAGCAAGAACGTTTCTTACCTACGCCAAAACCACAACGTGATATGCCAATTTCTATTTACCCTTCATAAGGACCCTTTTCATCGAATCTGATCCGACTAAAGTGGGAGAGACAGACACCCGCTAGCCACCTTATGCAACTAGTGCATGTCAGTCGGTGGAACCAATCTCATGTAAGCGTACGTGTAAGGTCGGTCCGGGCCGCTTCATCCCACGATGCCGCCGAATCAAGATAAGACTAGTAACGGCAAGTAAATTGACAAAACCGACGCCCACAACAACTTGTGTTCTACTCGCGCATAGAAACTACACATAGACCTAGCTCATGATGCCACTGTTGGGGATCGTAGCAGAAATTTAAAATTTTCTACGCATCACCAAGATCAGTCTATGGGGTCATCTAGAAACGAGGGAAGAGGAGTGCATCTACATACCCTTGTAGATCGCGAGCGGAAGCGTTCAAGAGAACGGGGATGATGGAGTCATACTCGTCGTGATCCAAATCACCGATGATCCTAGCGCCAAACGGACGGCACCTCCGCGTTCAACACACGTACGGAGCGAGGACGTCTCCTGCGCCTTGATCCAGCAAGGAGGAGGGAGAGGTTGAGGAAGAGGGCTCCAACAGTAGCACGACGGCATGGTGGTGGTGGAGCAGCAGTACTCCGGCAGGGCTTCGCCAAGCTCTTGCGGAGGAGGAGAGGTGTTGGGGAGGGGAGGGGATGCGCCTTGGATGTGATGTGCAGCCCTCCCCTTTCCCCTCTATTTATAGGGGAAGGAGGAAGGGGGCCGGCCCCCTCTAGATGAGATCTAGAGGGGGGGCGGCGGCCAAGGGGAGGGGGCTTACCCCCCAAGCAAGGGGGCGCCCCCTTTAGGGTTCCCCCCCAACCCTAGGCGCATGGGCCCAAAGGGGGGATGCGCCCAGCCCATGTAGGGCTCGTTCCCTTTCCTCTACGGCCCATTAGGCCCTCTAAGAGAGGTGGCCCCTCCCGGTGGACCCCCGGAACCCCTCCGGTGGCCCCGGTACAATACCGATATGCCCCCGAATCTTTCCGGTGACCGTATGACAACTTCCTACATATAAATCTTCACCTCCGGACCATTCCGGAACTCCTCGTGACGTCCGGGATCTCATCCGGGACTCCGAACAACATTCGGTAATCACATACAAGTCTTCCTAATAACCCTAGCGTCATCGAACCTTAAGTGTGTAGACCCTACGGGTTCGGGAACCATGCAGACATGACCGAGAAAACTCTCCGGCCAATAACCAACAGCGGGATCTGGATACCCATGTTGGCTCCCACATGTTCCACGATAATCTCATCGGATGAACCATGATGTCGAGGATTCAAGCAATCCCGTATACAATTCCCTTTGTCAATCGGTATGTTACTTGCCCGAGATTCGATCGTCGGTATCCCAATACCTCGTTCAATCTCGTTATCGGCAAGTCACTTTACTCGTTTCGTAATGCATGATCTCGTGACCAACTACTTAGTCACACTGAGCTCATTATGATGATGCATTACCGAGTGGGCCCAGAGATACCTCTCCGTCATACGGAGTGACAAATCCCAATCTCGATTCATGCCAACCTAACAGACACTTTCGGAGATACCTGTAGTGTACCTTTATAGCCACCCAATTACGTTGTGACGTTTGGTACACCCAAAGCACTCCTATGGTATCCGGGAGTTGCACAATCTCATGGTCTGAGGAAATGATACTTGACACTTAGAAAAGCTCTAGCAGACGAACTACACGATCTTGTGCTATGCTTAGGATTGGGTCTTGTCCATCACATCATTCTCCTAATGATGTGATCCCATTATCAATGACATCCAATGTCCATGGTCAGGAAACCGTAACCATCTATTGATCAACGAGCTAGTCAACTAGAGGCTCACTAGGGACATGTTGTGGTCTATGTATTCACACATGTATTACGATTTCCGGATAACACAATTATAGCATGAACAATAGACAATTATCATGAACAAGGAAATATAATAATAACCATTTTATTATTGTCTCCAGGGCATATTTCCAACATTAGGAGAGGAAGGAATGGGGAGAGAGTGGAAAGGAAAGGGGGGGCCAACCCCCCACCCAATTCGGATTGGGCTTGGGGGGCGCTCCCTCCTAGGCTCCCTTCTCCTCTCTCCCACTATGGCCCAATAAAGCCCATATACTTCCTGGGGGGTTCCGGTAACCTACCAGTACTCCGGTATATGCCCGAATTCACCCGGAACCATTCCCATGTCCAAACATAGGCTTCCAATATATCTATCTTTATGTCTCGACCATTCCGAGACTCCTCGTCATGTCTGTGATCATATCTGGGACTCCGAACTACCTTCGGTACATCAAAACACATAAACTCATAATACCAATCGTCACCGAACGTTAAGCGTGTGGACCCTACGGGTTCGAGAACTATGTAGACATGACCGAGACTCATCTCCAGTCAATAACCAATAGCGGAACCTGGATGCTCATATTGGTTCCTACATATTCTACGAAGATCTTTATCGGTCAATCCGCATAACAACATACGTTGTTCCCTTTGTCATCGGTATGTTACTTGCCCGAGATTCGATCGTCGGTATCTCAATACCTAGTTCAATCTCATTACCAGCAAGTCTCTTTACTCGTTCTTAATGCAACATCCCGTAACTAACTCATTAGTCACATTGCTTGCAAGGCTTATAGTGATGTGCATTACCGAGAGGGCCGAGAGATACCTCTCCGATACACGGAGTGACAAATCCTAATCTCGATCTATGCAAACTCAACAAATACCATCGGAGACACCTGTATAGCATCTTTATTGTCACCCAGTTACGTTCTGATGTTTGATAGCACACTAAGTGTTTCTCTGGTATTCGGGAGTAGCATAATTTCATAGTCATAGGCACATGTATAAGTTATGGAGAAAGCAATAGCAGTAAACTAAATGATCATCGTGCTAAGCTAACAAATGGGTCAAGTCAATCACATCATTCTCTAATGATGTGATCCCGTTTATCAAATGAAAACTCTTTGTCCATGGCTAGGAAACTTATCCATCTTTGATCAACGAGCTGGTCAAGTAGAGGCATACTAGTGACACTCTGTTTGTCTATGTATTCACACATGTACTAAGTTTCCAGTTAATACAATTCTAGCATGAATAATAAATATTTATCATGATATAAGGAAATATAAACAACAACTTTACTATTGCCTCTAGGGCATATTTCCTTCAATCGGTCCCTTACGGAATAGCACATAAACTGGGGTTTAAGCTTCTGTCACTCTCGCAACCCATCATCTAATTGCTACTCCACAATGCATTCCCTTAGGCCTAAATATGGTGAAGTGTCATGTAGTTGATGTTCACATGACACGACTAAGGGAATCACAACATACATACTATCAAAATATCGAACACATATCAAGTTCACATGATTACTTGCAACATGATTTCTCCCGTAACCTCAAGAACAAAAGTAACTACTCACAAATGATAATCATGCTCAAGATCAGAGGGGTATTAAATAGCACATTGGATCTGAACATATAATCTTCCACCAAATAAACCATATAGTAATCAATTACAAGATGTAATCAACACTACTAGTCACCCACAAGCATCAATCTATAGTTTCGGTAACAAGATTGAACACAAGAGATGAACTAGGGTTTGAGATGAGATGGTGTTGTTGAAGATGTTGATGGAGATTTCCCTCCCCAAGATGGGAGAGTTGTTGGTGATGATGATGATGATGATTTCCCCCTCCGGGAGGGAAGTTCCCCCGGCAAAATCACTCCACCGGAGGGCAAAAGTGCTCCTACCCAAGTTCCGCCTCGAGGCGGCGGCGCTCCATCCCGAAAGTCCTCTTCTTATTTTTTTTCTAGGTCAAAATGACTTATATACCAGAAGATGGGCACCGGAGGTGGGCCTGGGTGAGCACAACCCACCAGGGCGCGCCTGGGCTCCCTGGCGCACCCAGGTGGGTTGTGCCCACTTGGTGGGCCCCCTCTAGTAGTTATTTGCTCCAATATTCTTCATATATTTGATAAAAAATCTCCGTGAAGTTTCAGCTTGTTTGGAGTTGTGCAGAATAGGTGGCCTGACGTAGCTTTTCCAGGTCCAAATTTCCAGCTGCCGAAATTCTCCCTCTCTGTGTGTACCTTGCATATTATGAGAGAAAAGGCATTAGAATTACTCCAAAAAGCATTATTATGGATAAAAACATCATAAAGAACATTAAGAGAACATGATGCAAAATGGATGTATCACGCGCCTCCGATCTTCGTGGTGATATCTTGAGGAGGAAGTGGCTCAGTGCCCGCCGGAGCCGATTGTGCTATGAGCCAATTGAATGGTCTCCACACGCACTGATGCGCTGTGGACCTGATCTCTAGACTGGGACACCACTGTGTTTTGTGACATCACCATCTTCAGGAGCGCCTGGATCTGCCGAATTCCTTCCCCGGCCGCAGAGCCAGAGGGCTGGATGGAATCCGCGATCCAAGTGGCAGCCGCTAGGTTTTGTAATGGAGTACTGGGGACTCGGTACTTACGAGGATGGTCACTCGAGAAGAGCTGGCGTTTCTGCCGACTGGAACTTGGTTGACGGCGCTCACGTTTGTCGAGCTCCCTCTGAAGCCGTTCAAGGCGATCGCGCTCGGCCAGAGTGGCCAGGCGAGTCGACTCCATGGCCAACGCCTCGGGGTCGTCCCGGTGATGGGGGTGTTCAGGAGCTGCTTGTTCCTGCGATGGAGCTCGTCTCATTGCTCCCGGGTGAGAGCTTGTGTCACGTACGGCTCGTGGCCCGCGGCACCGCCATCAGTGTTGCCGTGTGACGCACCCGCGCGGCCGTCACGGTCGTTCGTGTACCCCGGGGGCGCGCGGTGCTCGGACTTATCCACCATGAGAACCTCGGCGGTCGACTCGGTACTTTCACACTCGGACTCCTAGGAGGAATCGCCGAGTGACCCATCTGAGAGGTCGAGGGCGGGCTCGTCGAACTCGAGAGCTGCCACATGCTCCGTCGCGACCTGGGTGGCCACGACATGCTTGATCCAGCGCTGCAGCCGTGGGCGCCCGGAACGCCTGCGGCGACGCACGATGGTAGGGCGAGCGGCCACTCGGTATGTATCCGAGGGATGCCGGAGAAGGACCCCATAGGATGACACGTGGAAATGCATCACACCGCGGACGGGCAACACCTCCACGTCTAGCTGGGCCTTGCGAAGCCACGCGGAGTCATCATCGATGAAGGAGAGTGTCCCGAAATGGATTTCGCCACCGACCGACATGATGATGAAGAAATCCACCTACGCCGTGAAAGTTTGCTTGACGCCTAGCCCCAAGGTGGGCGCAAATTGTCGGGGTTACCATCCTAACAATGAGTAATAGGGGTACGAATACATCCAAGATTGATATATTCTCATCGGTATGCCGACATAATGACAAAAGGACTCTCGTCGCAGCTCTTCTCCGAATTTCAATCCAATTTGTGTCTCTTGCCATACGACGCACAAACTGAGGGGGATGTTAAAGTATTCCTTTTATATAGATTACCGTGTATAGGTATACGATCTCCTGCCGATATGTATTGATTCGGTTAGGGTTCTCTTGATCTCTCTTGATGATAAGTCATGCAATCTAGTATATATATGTGATATGAAGCCGCCCCATGAGAGGCGTGCAATACACAAAACATACATGTTTTACTGTGTATATACAGGTATGGAATATAGCCATTTGAAAAGTGTCCGTTAGAATTATAACCACTGCAATTATAAATCGTTTGAATTATATTCCCTCTGTAAACTAATATAAAAATGTTTATATTACTAAAATAGTGATCTAAATGCTATTATATTAGTTTACGGAAGGAGTACTTACTAAAAAATGATAGTTGGATTAGTAGTTACAAGATAATACTAAAATATAATAAGAGAGATAATATAGACTACACGTATAGACAATGTGCTGAAAAGCTAATTGTGCATATGAAATGATATTTTCTTAGACTATTATCTATATAAATATATACACAACCACACATACACAAGCTGTTGGAGATGCTCTTAGTCACCGACCAAAGAGGCACCTAGTTCCATTTTGGCAGCACAGTTGATGATGTAACATATTTGAGTTTAATATAAAGTACACCATGTTTTTCCGCAAATAAATAAATAAAATAAAATAAAGTACACCATGTTGACATTTTGCCAGAAAAAACAGTAAATAAGCTTCAATTCCATTAGTAACCGAATAAAAAAGCGTAGGAAAAAACAGTTTTTCCCCCGCCCGGAGCTTATTTCCACTGCAAATCCGTTAACCTAACTCGAAGTGGCCCGCAGCTTTACACGCTTGCACAGCCGCCGCCGCCGCCTCAGATCGACCGGCCAAGGCTGTAACGAGCCGCCGCACCACTCACCAGTACCCGAGCGTAACGCACGAGAAGCGGCGCCGCCTCGCGCGGGAGCGGGGACTCGGATAGCCATTGCGATGAGGTCCGCCGCGTGGCACGCCCTGCTCCCGTCACTAGTGCCTGCCAAGCCCGGCATCTTCTTCCTCCGCAGCCGGCCCGGGCGGTTCTTGTCACACGCTCACGGCTTGCGGCCGTGTGGCGCTGCGAGCTCTCTGCCCCCCGGGGAGTACCTTCCTCCCTTGTTCAGGTGAGCGGAATCAGATCTCTAAGGGACTAGGGGTTGGTCAATGTACCTGGCCATGGTCGGAGCTGACTGATACTTGTTTTCTTGCTCCCACCCGCCTGCTCCCGCAGCGTGGCGCCGATGATGGACTGGACAGACAACCACTACAGGACGCTCGCGCGGCTGATATCGAGGCACGCCTGGTTATACACAGAGATGTTGGTCGCTGAGACCATTGTGCATCAGAAAGATAAGTTGGTGAGTTAGCCATTTTTGGTCTTTCTTGGTCGGGTGCCATTAAGCTCGAGTGCTTTGGGATAACTGATTTCATCGAATCTGACTATGATATTTTGATTCATGGGGGTTAGAAGTGTTGGCATTGATTACACTACTTGAGCTGCATCAAAATGGCAGTATAGTAACAAATGTATGGTCCGATAAAAAAAAAAAGGTACGGTAACTGTTTCGCGTAAAAAAAAATTGTACAGTACAATGACATGAGCTTCCAGTGAGAAGTGAAACATATTTGAGAAGTGATGAGGGAGATTCTTGGAGAGGCGTGCAAATTAATGCACTGGTGGGAAAATACCATATTAAACGCAGTTGTGCTGCATATTTCGTTCACTGGCGCCATGGTACAACCCATGTTATGTCTGACTGTTAGCGTGATCACGGATGAGGTAACACACCAAACTCCACGACCATAGAAATAGGGAACTCATACGATAATAGTTACATAACCACCGTTTTCTTGACCACATACCACTTAATATGGCAAGTTCGTCGACCATAGAATTTTAAATTTGTACAAGAATAAGAATTATTTTCTTATGATCAATGGAGTTTGTGCGAGAAGTAGAGGCCAGTAATGTGACGTGCACAGATAGTTACTCACAACTCACAAGCAACAACTTCTGTAGAGAGCGTGATGTTTATCTGTTACTAAAGACAAACAGATGGTAGACTCGGACTGGTCATATGCTCTAGATAAGGTTATATTTACAATTTATTCAGAGATAGCCAGTTATCATATCCCTTAACCATTTTGAAGAGATCACAAGAGAAACACTCTTAAAATAGTTGGTTAAGAATATACACAATGCATCATAGCTTTGAGGATATAACCTATCAGATGGTGTGCTTTATGTGGTAAATCTGGTTGCATTTAAATTTTAGTCATGTGTATTCTCCAGTTTCATTATGTGTGTACTAGTCATGCAGCTCATGAATTCTTTTAAGACATGTGCAATTTTCAGCCTTGTTTTCACAGTAATTGATTATGTGTAATATAGTTCCTCTGCTGTGCTTTTCACCATGCACTTATTTTAAATTGTTATGAGCTATCTGAAGTACTTTTTTGAGTCACTGACCAAAATCTATCTCATTGTGGACTTGAACTTGACTTGTCCATTGGGTTATTTTAGAACCAATGATGACATTCTGCTGAACCTCAGTATGTGCTTCATATTCTGTTTAGAAATCAGTTCGGTTAAACTTCAGACATCTAGTTTTAATCTGTATCTACATTCTTACATAAATTGGAGTAAGCCTGAACAGTTAAATAAGGTGACTTCACCTTCAGTCGGCTTTTCCTAGAAATGAATATTGTTTAAGTCAAAATTTCATGCAATACCATCATGTAAAGTCTGATGAATAGCACCCAAGAATTTATGAAGTCATATTCCACCACTGGAAGCACGATAAATGATCCTTCATTGTTTTTACATGATAAAGCAGCAGTGGACTTCCTATGTTGTAGCTGACATGTGTAGGAGCTACCTCAATTTGATAAACATGCCTGCAGTATTGATTGATATTACTATGTAAATCACTAGTATGACTTAGTTTTCATTTGTATTTATCATTGGCAGCTGTTGTTTTCTGGAAATGAATGAATCAATAAAGTGGATGTACTCCATTTTTATATCATTATACTCACCAATCATATGCAAAGTTGGTATGTAATTTTAATTTTCAAAATATGCAGGATAGATTTTTAGCATTTCCTGCTGAACAGCATCCTATTGTGTTACAAATTGGTGGAAGTAATCTTGACAATTTGGCAAAGGCAACTGAATTAGCAAGTGGATATGCATATGATGAGATCAACCTGAAGTAACAGCCTCAGTCATGTCTCACCTGATTATGCAGTACATTCTACAGTTTTGTATAATTTACAAATTCTTGTGGACTTTTGTGTTAGTTGTGGTTGCCCCAGCGGCAAAGTTGCTGGCCACGGTTGCTTCGGTGCTCGCTTAATGTATGATCCAGAGGTTTGCCTCATGAACTACAAAACCATGGTGTAATATGAATGCTTGCTCCTTCTGCTCCTGCATAAAACTTGATACGATTCCTGAAGTTTGTAGGGGATGCTATGTCAGCTATTGCTGCCAATTGTGATGTCCCTGTCAGTGTTAAATGCAGAATTGGAGTTGACGATCGTGACTCCTACGAAGAACTTTGTGAGTTCTCTTCTAAGTATCTCAATTTTCCATTAAAGTCTTCCAGATATTAGGAAGTGAATTTGTGCACTGCAATCGAATAATATGCTTTTGTAACTACAGAATAAGTAAACCTATAATATAATCTTAAAAAACAATTAATCATGAGCTAAACGCACATTTTTTCAGTGCCTTAGTTCTGGATTTTTGTTTATACATGTATAGTTAGCTAGCTTGTTTATAGAGGATTATTATTGATTTTCCAGTTCTCTTTGGAAGTTCGTCTCTATCTTGATGGTTACATATTTTCCCATGTGCTGGGTACCGGCTACTGACATATAGTGACATGTTTTTAATAAGCGCAATTAACTTGTTTTCACATTTCACCAGGTACATTTGTAGATAAAGTTGTTTCTAAGTCACCAACCAGGCATTTTATTATCCATGCTCGGAAGGCGTTGCTCAGTGGCCTCAGTCCTGCGGAGAATCGGAAGGTTCCTCCTTTAAAGTATGTTTGCGCTTGATTCCATTTTCATTTTGCATGCAAAGATATACATAGAATATACACAATGGCAACACCAATATCCTTAAAGCCCACAAGACATAGGTACAAATAGTAATAAATGGTTGACACTAAGAATCATCCCTTTATGCGCCATGCTGATACTATTATGTGGTTCCAGCTTTGCTTGTCGAAATAGTCATGCTTAATTTGTTGGTGCTTACATACCCAGACTGTATTATCAGTAATGGAAGTTTACTTCTGGGGAAGGCTGAGTTCTGACTAGTTGATACTGGCCTTTGTACCTCTTAATAGGTTGCTATGTTGGAATTCGTATTAGAGTCACCTTTATTAAATGTTATGCTTCAGTAGTATTTCAATTTATAATTTGCTGGCTTTCTTGTGGATATCGTTGCAGATATGAGTACTATTATGCTTTGTTGCGGGACTTCCCAGAGGTACACTTTACACTAAATGGAGGCTTAATGACTATTGAACAAGTAAGTTAACTTCTGAACTTTTTACTGTGAAAAATAGGTAACAATGGGAACGTCACATTCTAATTGTGTTGCTGCAATTCTTAGAAGTTGGTATCTGTATGACCACATTGAACAGTATGTTTATCAGTTCGGGTTGAGTCCAATTTCACTTGGGGCAGCAAGGGTGGTGTTGTCGGGGTTTGGCAATGTGTCGCTGAACCTGCCCGGTCCTCCAGTGTCTTCACATGAGCACCAAAAACTGACATGTCGCCACTGCTGTTTTTCTTGTCTGCGTTAGAAGCCCCATGACAGAGGTTGTGCGTCTGATTCTCTGGTAGATGCTATCATCACCAGCTCGTTGGTGTCATGCTCGGTAGACTAACTTGACCCCTAATATTAGGACTTCTACTATGACCCCTCCTGCACCTGCCCCCTCTGTGCTCTGTCATAGTGGTTCTCCACAATAGGAGTACACAACATGGTGATTTAGCATGCCATGCTTTCTCTAGCATTCATCTCTTCAATATTCATGACTCGTGAACGTTTCTATGCTGGAGAATCATTTGTTGTTTTGTTACACATGAGGCTATTTTATTGAAGTGGTTTGATTTGGATATATCTATAAAGGGATCTCAAGATACAGAGTTATTGACATTTTGCATGGCTTAGTCGGGTTATTCTCCTACCAAGCACATACAAGCTAATTTATCAGGATTTCATTACTGTACAGTTAATCATGATCAAACCATTTTGGTTTCTCAACCTTGAATCACTTGTAACATTGCAGTAGTGAGTTGCACTGAAGACCTTCATTTGGCTGCAGGTTAGTGCATCCATAAGACAAGGCGCCCATCAAGTTATGGTTGGTCGTGCTGCTTACAATAAGTATGAATTTCCATTTTGATTGTGAAAAATCCCTGTATCGATACTCAACTCTCATTTCATGCATCTCAGTAGTTTTGAAAATTTAAAGAGATTCAGAGTAACATATTAACGGGCAAACAAAACCCTGAAGCTCATTTCCGGAGAACCGGAGAAAGGACCAGATCCACATCATGTTTTTTTTAGTGGTAGATCCACATCGTGTAGAAATGAAGGGATCGCCATCTTCTTACACATGGGTCATGGCCAACTCTGACCAAAATGGTCTGACCTGGGCTCAGGAACTATAGTTGCCGGCTTTAGAAAATGGTCAGGCCATGTTATGGAATGTACCACCCAATTTGGTTCGCATGTAACTAGGTAGCTGTACTATTCATAGATGATGCGCCAGCTTGATAAGATGGCCATCCCCACTTATTCACAATGTGCCTTCAACCTAGCTGGTGAGATCTGCACCCCTCTGGCAATCAAGAAGTCATAAGCTCGACTGGCAATTCTGATAGAATCCTTCAATTTGTATAGCACTGATAGCCAATCTGCTACAAGGTCCCCAATACCTAATTCTACTCAATGGCCAGTACTTTTCTTAATAGTTGCTGAAGAATAATGAATTAAAACAGGAGGTCAAGAATGGTGCTTGAGTGAGAACACGGATTCGTAATTCTTAAGAGGCGAACAGGCGGCCACCAGTTCAGATCTTTATAATAGTATAAAGATACTATTGTGAACTTCCTCATCTTGTACTGAAATGTATTTCAACTTTGAACGTGATGGCTTCCATTACTTAGGAACATTAAACAGAATCATTATGGTAGGTGCTGAACAGGGAATACACAATAACACATGATTTCAATTGCCTGTATACGGCACATATTGCAATTCAATCAGCCCATCCAAAAACAGACCACGGGGACTGAATGACAAGTGAAAGACCAATAACAAGGAAACCTCTTTCGTCCTGGTAAATTACTAATTTTTGCTACTTAAAAAGACTGTTGGTGGATGTGTTGAAAAAATTGTACCCTTTTCAACAATCAACATTAACTTCTAATGTTGACCCCATTTGTTATTGTTTTCCTTTTTTGACGGAAACTACGTAGGGGATGCTAATTCCAATATCAGTTATTGTTCTAATAGTATCATTTTGGTGGATAAATGTTGCAGTCCATGGAATATGCTGGGGCACGTAGATAGTGAAATTTATGGCATGCCAACACCTTGCTCTTCGCGTCGCCAGGTTTAACATTAATCAGACTCGAATTTTACTTTTATGAGCTATGTCTTCTATTGACTGAACTCTGCTTTAGATCCTTGAGAGCTACCAAGTTTATGGTGATTCTATAATTGGACAGTATGGCATCAGCAGGCCAAACGTGAGGCAACTTGTTAAGGTGTGAAGGATCTTCTTTTCCCTTTTTGCTTTGATACAAGCGTTGAGTCTACATTTAATGACACAGATCGCATAATTTTATGATCACGTGGAGCAGTGGTATTGAAGGTGCTATTTTATGCATAGTATTCTGTACTTTGTTGAAGTTCTCTTAATTTGAGGGCTTTACTGCATTCACCTTACCTTGTAACAATGTAATTCATTAGAAGTCGGTGTGCACAGTAGTGCAGTGTGAAAGCATGAGTTTTCTAGTTCGTTTGCTTCTATGCATTAAATAGCAGTGTATACCTTAAAATAAAAACAAAGAAAGTCGGTAAAAGACAGTGAACTTCTTGAAAGCATTTGCAATGGTAAAGAAAATTTATTTGTTAATCCTTGATTATCGGCTGCTTAATCAAGATGTAGCAGTTTCAAGTGCTGCATTTTTTGTTTTATAATAATAATAGTATTATTTTGGTTTAAGCTGCTATATCACCTGTATTAGCATTTTCATCATTTTGTATACGTACATGATATTATGCAAACACTTGGTTGTTCATTGATGACTGACAGAAGCACTTCTTTTGACACAGCCATTGTTACATTTGTTCCACTCAGAGCCTGGTAATAGTTTGTGGAAACGTAAGGCTGATTCTACGTTGCGCCACTGCAAGGTAAGCTATAAAATGAGTACACTCTTTGCTGGCCTTCTCCAGTAATAGCAATATCCACACTGTAACATGTTCTCATGCTGCTCTAAGTAAAAAATGATGTTGTGCTTCTCAAGTTGTAATAGACACCTGGGTTGTTTTGATATAGACAACTGCGCTGTTGTTTGGATCTATAAACCATTTGCTGTGCTTCTTGGATGTGCAGACACTTGTGCAGTTCTTGGAGGAAACTCTTGACGCCATTCCTGACTCTGTCCTTGACGCACCAGTATTGATGGAGCCATCCAGGGAGCAAGACTACTTCGCCCATGTGGATTCCTTATTGCCGCCAAGATACACAAAACTGGCCAATGGCAGCTATGAAAGCCCAGCACTTGTAACTGCATCCAGTTGAGCTTCCAGAGTAAAAGATAGGGAAAGCTGCATGCGATCTTGCAGTTATGTCGTCGATACTTTCTTCTTTTGCGATAACAGGATATCAGGCCTCTTTGATTCACAATATTTGTAAAATGCAGGAATAGGAAAAATAGAGAAATAGAGTGGCATGTCATCCTTAATCCTACAGGATTAGTATGAGCGTTTGATTGTGCGCAAGAAAAACATAGGATTTTTCACATGAGGTTGGGGTTGATGGAAATTTTCTTACGGAAACAAGTACAAGTGGATTTTTCACATGAGGTTGGGGTTGATGGAAATTTTCTTACGGAAACTAGTACAAGTGAATCTTATGAAAAAATTCCTATGGATTGCAATACTATGTATCAAACAACCCATGGAGGGAAAAATCCTAAAGATTAGAATCCTTCAAATTTCTTTATAGATCCTTTAAATCAAAGAGGGCCTCACATTACATTACTGGGGAACAAAGGGCCGAAATTGGCGCCGGCGGATCTAGGTCGAACCCAACGCGCCAAAACTTCCCGCGGCAGATTCCCACCTCGTGGGCCTGCTGAGTCAGGGACTAGGCAACATTGTCCTCATTGCCCTGCCTCGGCTCCCGTGCGAATCAATGGGAAGGCTGCCGCTGCCAGCCTTCCATTGATCACGGGTGGCGCAGTGAAGGTGCACCGCCGCGCGTCCCGCCCCTTCTCGTCACGTGTCCACATTGCTGTCGCCCCCCTCGCCGCTATAAAAGACGCCCTTCGTCGCCGCTGGCCGCACACCCGCCTCCCACAGCTCTCTCGTCGCCGACCACCTTCTTCCCCTCGGCGCCCTTTGCTCGCCCTCTCTCCTCCTTCCCAGATGGCTGAGCGTTTCCCCAGCGACGAAGCGGCGGCCAACGGCTTCGCCGCCGCCATCTGCACGAGTGGGAGACACGCCTCCTCCACGAGGCGAACTACCCGGCGTCGCCCGACATGCGCGTGTCGGGCTCGTGGAGACTCAGCGCCGGAGGAGTCCCTGTGCCCCTGTCGCCCGGGCGTTGAACGCCGTGCCGAGATCGCGTGAATCCGGTCAGCGCTGTCGGAGGAAGCACGACAGTAGGCGAGGTACGCCCCCAACAGCAACAACCTGTGGACGGCGTACTTCGAGCGCCGCCACGCCGACTAGCTCGTGTCCATGAACGACACTCCGGCACCACGGGGACGCCACAACTCCGACTACCGCCGTCAGTGGTGGGGCGCCCCCGCGCGCACTCTCCACGCCGTCCACGAGCACATCGAGGGCGGAAACTCGCCGTGGATGGAGTACTCGGCACCGTCCTTCACGTGCCGGAGCGGCAGCTCGTGGCTGTCGAGGCGCATGGCGGGCGCGTCTTCCTCTTCCTCCGGCTCCCACTCCTCCGGCACACTGACGTCGCTCGCCGCCATCAAGGCCGAGACCCAAGAAGACGCCGAAGCGCCGGCACAGCGGCAACCTCGTCATAAACGAGGGCTGCCGCCACCAACCTTTCCCTCCTCCCCGCGGCCATCTCCGCCTGGTCAGGCCAAAGAAGGAGCCGGATACGCTGCCCGTCGTCAAGCAGGAGCACATCGCCATGGCCTCCGACCTCGAGACCGGCCTGAAATGGGCGTGAGACGACTACGTGCGGGAGGAGATGGAGCGCCAGCGTTGCGCCCTTGAGGAGATCACCGCTCGGCACCGCGGCCGCGACGAGGACGACGTCGTCATCCTCGACGATAGCAACATGGAGGCGCCCGCGCCGTCCAACCCCGTCCGCCTCAGCGACCCAGGACAGGGCTGCAGCCAGGACGCCGACGTCCAAGATGACGACAGCGACGACGACTACGATGGTGGCGGCGACTACACCGCCTTCTACAAGCTCCTCGGCATGTAGAAGGCTCGGGACGGCAGCGGCGGCATAGTTTTTAGGGTTTTAATTATGTACAAATATGAATGAAAACCGCCTAAATTTCATCCAGGTTCGCCGTGGGCCTGTGTCATTTTCTTCAAATTTTAACCGAACTGTATTTCAAAAAACGGCGTCTGGGGGCCAACTTGGGGCGGCGGGTGGGAACCCGACCGCCCCCATGGCGAAAATAGCACCGGCTAGCCCCCAGAAGGCACTATTTCAGTCCCTGGGGACGCCAAACGGTTGAGATGCTCTAATGTTGCTCATTGTCTGCTACTACACCCCATGTCTGGTGTTGGTAAGGGCAACTCCAAAGCCATGCATCAATATGACCTTTAAAATGTTCGGACCATGCGGTCAGCACACTCTAGACCATTCAACGCCATCATCAGACTTCAAGTCTGAAATTTCATAAATCGGAAGTAAAGCTAAAGGAGGTTTGTGAGTGTGCTCTGGCACGTAGGCCTCAAACACACCGGCTCACCCAAAACCCCGCCTCGAGCCTTGATTTTCTCACTCCGCTCCTCCCCTCCTTGTTGGTGCTAAAATCGACGGATCTCAAGTAGGGGGTGATGACTCACAAGTATAGGGGATCAATTGTAGCTCTTTTCGATAAGTAAGAGTGCCGAACCCAACGAGGAGCAGAAGAAAATGACAAGTGGTTTTCAGCAAGATAATGTGTGCAAGTGCTGTAATTGTAAGTAGCAGAGTAGTTTGATAGCAAGATAATTTGTAACGAGCAAGTAACGATAATAGTAGCAAAAGTGCAGCAAGATAGCCCAATCCTTTTGAGGCAAAGGACAGGCCAAAACGGTTTCTTATGATAAGCAAAGCGTTCTTGAGGGTACACGGGATTTTCATCTAGTCACTTTCATCATGTTGGTTTGATTTGTGTTCGCTACTTTGATAATTTGATATGTGGATGGACCGGTGCTTAGATGTTGTTCTTACTTGAACAAATCTCCCACTTATGATTACCCCCCCCCGCAAGCATCCGCAACTACAAGAAAAGTATTAAGAATAAATTCTAACCATAGCATTACACTTTTGGATCCAATCGGTCCCTTACGGAATAACGCATAAACTTGGGTTCAAGCTTCTGTCACTCTCGCAACCCATCATCTAATTGCTACTCCACAATGCATTCCCTTAGGCCCAAATATGGTGAAGTTTCATGTAGTCGACGTTCACATGACACCACTAAGGGAATCACAACATACATACTATCAAAACATCGAACACATATCAAGTTCACATGATTACTTGCAACATGATTTCTCCCGTGACCTCAGGAACAAAAGTAACTACTCACAAATGATAATCATGTTCAAGATCAGAGGGGTATTAAATAGCATATTGGATCTGAACATATAATCTTCCACCAAATAAACCATATAGTAATCAACTACAAGATGCAATCAACACTACTAGTCACCCACAAGCACCAATCTATAGTTCCGGTAATAAGATTGAACACAAGAGATGAACTAGGGTTTGAAATGAGATGGTGCCGTTGAAGATGTTGATGGAGGTTGACCTTCCCAAGACGGGAGAGTTGTTGGTGATGATGATGACGATGATTTCCCCCTCTGGTAGGGAAGTTCCCCCAACGGAATCGCTCCGCTAGAGGGCAAAAGTGCTCCTGCCCAAGTTCCTGAAGGAAATATGCCCTAGAGGCAATAATAAAGTTGTTATTTATATTTCCTTATATCATGATAAGTGTTTATTATTCATGCTAGAATTGTATTAACCGGAAACTTATTACATGTGTGAATACATAGACAAACAGAGTGTCCCTACTATGCCTCTACTAGACTAGCTCATTAATCAAAAATGGTTAAGTTTCATGACCATAGACTTGTGTTGTCATTTGATGAACGGGATCACATCATTAGAGAATGATGTGATGGACAAGACCCATCCGTTAGCTTAGCATAAAGATCATTTAGTTTTATTGATATTGCTTTCTTCATGACTTATACACGTTCCTCTGACTATGAGATTATGCAACTCCCGAATACTGGAGGAACACCTTGTGTGCTATCAAACGTCACAACGTAACTGGGTGATTATAAAGATGCTCTACATGTGTCTCCGATGGTGTTTGTTGAGTTGGCATAGATCAAGATTAGGATTTTTCACTCCGTGTATCGGAGAGGTATCTCTGGGCCCTCTCGGTAATGCACATAACTATAAGCCTTGCAAGCAATGTGAATAATGAGTTAGTTACGGGATGATGCATTACGGAACAAGTAAAAAGACTTGCCGGTAACGAGATTGAACTAGGTATGAGGATACCGACGATCGAATCTCGGGCAAGTAACTGTTGGGGAACATAGTAATTTTGTCACATCCCTAGCTTCAGGCATTGCTCTAGGTTAGCCTCATGTGAGCATCATGTTTAAATTCAAATGAAATTGAATTGAGGAATTTTCAAAGCCTCAGAAACCTCTAAAAACAACCAACAATTAAATCTTCTCAAATGAGTCCAAGAAAATGTTCCTGTTATTCCATGGAAATATTGGTGAGAGGTAAAATTTAAACCAATATTTTTGGAGTCACAGAGATATTTATTTTGGCCATTTGAATTAATCCAATAACTATTTTCTTTGGATTTATATTTAATATATATTAAATATGACTCCAAATAATTCTGGAAGTTTGTGAGTGGCTTTGTATATATTTTAGCAAACCACATAATAAACTACAGAATTTATTAAAATGGTTTAGTATTTTACTAAACTAAAACAAAACAGAACAAAATAGAAAACAGAAATATAAAACAGAAATAGAAAGAGAGAGAAGAGGCCACCTGGGCCACTTACCTGCTTACCTGCCCGGCCCAGCTCCCCCCCAGCCGGCCCAGCCCACCTTTCCCCTTGTCCTCTTCTTCCTCTGCCAGTAGGCAGAGGCGAGGCGTGGCGCGCGCCCGAAGAGCGCCGGCCACCTCCTGCTTCGCCGTGGCAGCCTCCCCGACTCCCTCGCGACGCCACGGAGCCGGCCTCGACCCCCCTCGACCGCCTCTCCCTCTCTGGACCTCCTCCTCCTCCTCTGTTCTCCCTCCCTCTCGTCACCGAACGCACCTGGGAGCGCCGCTCGCCGTAGCCATGACCACAGCCACCCCCTCTCCTCTCTGACGCGCTTCCGAGCTCCGCCACGACGTCGTCTTCCTCTCCACCAAGCCACGAGGCCCCGGATGCCCTGCATCGCCGCCCACGTCGCCGTTCCCCTCCTCGGCCACCGGAGGTCGTCGCCGTCGATTCGCTGCACTCCGGCCGCCCCCGAGCCCACTAACCCTCCCTACAGCTCCGCGGTGAGCCCCCGTGCAGAACCCCTCTCTCTCCCCTCGCGTTTGCGAGCTCTAGGCCATAGCTCCGCCGCGGCCGAACTCCGGCCGCCGCTGACCTCGTCACCGCCGTCACTACAGCCGCTTGAGCTCGTCTCGGAGCGTGTCACCGCACTCAGGAAGCCACCAGGAGTCTAACGCCTATCCTAACTCGCCCTCCCGTGCACCACAGCGCCAGCCCCGCACTCACCAAACTCCGGCGCCGCCTCGGGCTCCATTCCGGCGAACCCCGGCCACCCCCGCACCTCCCGTTGGCCCCCCTAGATGCGCACGAGCACGGGCTACGCCCCGGTGGTCTCCGCGCGCTTTCCCGCCGCCTGTAGCCCATTCCGGCGAAGCACCGCCGCGCGGTTTGGTCGTCGCCGGCCGAACCCCGGCGAGGCTGACGTGGCGGCTTAGTTAGCGCTAATCCCCACCATTAGCCACCCCACCAGCCGCTGACAGTGGGCCCCGTAGTGGGTCAAAGCCCGGGTCAACACGGGATTAACCCCAGTGTCACTGACCAGTGGACCCCACTGGTCAGGTTTGACCTGGAGGCGCCCTGTTGACCTGCTGACGTCATGATGATGTCAGGCTGACGCAATAAGTATTTTCTGGATTTAATTATATTCAGGAAATTCCAGAAAATAACTAAAACTTCTAAAATTCATAGAAAATTAACCGTAACTCCAAATTAAATAAATTATATATGAAAAATTATCAGAAAAATTCAAGGAATCCATCTGTACCATTTTCATGCATGTTAGAACAACTTATCACTACTGTTTAGGGCAAATCAATTAAAGGGCATTTAAATAATCACATATGGAGTTTGAATTTGAATCTTGTATTCAAACCAACTTCATTTAATCTGTTGCTAGTTGCATTAGCCCAAAACACATTCATTTTGCCATGTCATGAGCATGCATCATATTGTGCATTGCATTGATTGTGTTCCTTTCTGTGTTGCCGGTATTTGTCCCCTCTCGATAGACGCGATACCGATGATGTGATCGTTGACACTGATGAAGACTCAATGTTATCTTCAGAAGTGCCAGGCAAGCAAAACCCCCTTGTTCATTCCGATACAATCCTACTCTCTCGCTCCTGCTCTCTTTTACTGCATTAGGACAACACCGATTCATCTGTTACTTGCTGCGGTAGCTGAACCCCTTTATCCTTTGCATGACCTGTCATTGCCACAGTAAATAGATGAAACCCACTAGCATGAGTAGGAGTTGTTTGAGCCCTGATGTGCCTACTCATTCATGTTTGTTTGTCATGCCTGCTATTGCTTAGAGTTGAGTCAGGTCTGATTCATCAGGGATGAATCAGAGGCGTGTGAATATGTCCTACTGTGTGAGAGCTAAGTGTGTGAACACGATTTGGTAAAGGTAGCGGTGAGAGGCCATGTAGGAGTACATGGTGGGTTGTCTCATTGCAGCCGTCCTCAGGAACTAAGTTCTGTGTTTGTGATCCATGATTCAGCTACTACCACGCATTGGGCCCGAAACCAATGGACCCTCTCGGCTTCTTGATCACCCTTGTCCTCTGTCCAGGAGTTGCAAGTAGTTTCTGGTGTTTGTAGTATGCTGGAGGCCGTGGGCAGCGCTGACCGTAGGGGTGGGCTGTGATGCGGTAGGCACGTGGCACGGTGTACCGGGCGCCCGTTTGGTGTCTCGGGAACCCTGTTCACATCGTTTGGGGCTGTGAGCGAAACTCCGGCCGGATCTCCTCATGGATGGAACCCGAATAGGCGATAAACCTAGACTAGAGACTTAGGTGATTAGGTAGGTCGTGGCCGACACCCACGTTGGGCTTCCGCTTGAAGGTTGCCGAGTACATGTCGTGTAAACGGCGGTAAGTGGTGAGAGCGTGTGTGAAGAAGTACACCCCTGCAGGGTTAACCTAATCTATTCGAATAGCCGTGTCCGCGGAAAAGGACTTCTGGGTTGCTTATATCAGTTCATAGACAAGTGAAAGTGGATACTCTAAAATACGCAAGATAAGCGTGAGTGCTATGGATGGCGTTCTCGTAGGGAGACGGGAGCGGATCCATAGTGGTGTATTGGTTGGTGAATATGTGGACTCGTGTGCGCCACCTCAAAAGAGTTGCTTGCAGTCGTAGTTTAGGATAGCCACCGAGTCAAAGCTGGCTTGCTGCAGTCAAACTCCACCATCCCCTTTGTTGATAATGATGCATATGTAGATAGATCTGATGTAAGTCTTGCTGGGTACATTTGTACTCACGTTTGCCTATTTTATGTTTTGCAGAGAGACTTCAGTCTCACTAGTAGTTCCGCTTGGACTTCGACGTTTAGCTTGATACCTCAGCTACGATCTTGTGCCCTCGGCAGGATCTGATAGATAGTCAGGCTTCTCAGTCTTTTTCATTTATAGATGTCTGTACTCAGACATGATAGCTTCCGCTTGTGCTTTGACTTGTATGCTCTGATTGTTGGGTCGTGAGACCCATGTTTGTAATATCTCGCTCCTCGGAGCCTATTGAATAAACTACTTGAGTCGTAGAGTCATTTTGTGATGCCATGTTGTATTGCACATATCGAGCATATTGTGTGTATGTTATTGAAATGCTTGGTATGTGTGGGATCTGACCATCTAGTTGTTTATCTTTAGTAGCCTCTCTTACCGGGAAATGTCTCCTAGTGTTTCACTGAGCCATGGTAGCTTGCTACTGCTCCGGAACACTTAGGCTGGCCGGCATGTGTCCTTCTTCGTTCCTGTGTCTGTCCCTTCGGGGAAATGTCACGCTTTGAGTACCGGAGTCCTGTTAGCCCGCTACAGCCCGGTTTACCGGAGTCCTGCTAGCCCAGTGCTACAGCCCGGACCCATTTGCTGATGACCGACACGTTCGAAGCTGGGTCATGGATGCCTGTCCCTATAAGTCTGTGCCACTTTGGGTTTACGACTAGTCATGTCAGCCCGGGCTCTTTATCATATGGATGCTAGCGACACTATCATATACGTGAGCCAAAAGGCACAAACGGTCCCGGGCAAAGGTAAGGCGACACCCGTGGGAATACCGTGCGTGAGGCCGCAAAGTGATATGAGGTGTTACATGCTAGACCTATGTGGCATCGAGTCGGGGTCCTGACAAATTTCAAAAAAATTCCTACGCACACGCAAGATCATGGTGATGCATAGCAACGAGAGGGAAGAGTATCGTCCATGTACCCTCGTAGACCGTAAGCGGAAGCGTTAGCACAACGTAGTTGATGTAGTCGTACGTCTTCACGATTCGACCGATACAAGTACCGAACGCACGACACCTCCGAGTTCAGCACACGTTCAGCTCGATGACGTCCCTCGAACTCCGGTCCAGCCGAGCTTTGACGGCGAGTTCCGTCAGCACGACGGCGTGGTGACTATGTTGATGTTCTACCGTCGCAGGGCTTCGCCTAAGCACCGCTACGATATTATCGAGGTGGACTATGGTGGAGAGGGGCACCGCACACAGCTAAAAGATCCAAGAGATCATTTTTTGTGTCTATGGGGTGCCCCTGGCCACGTATATAAAGGAGTGGAGGAGGGGGAGAGGGCCGGCCCATATGGCGCGCCCTGGAGGAGTCCTACTCCCACGGGGAGTAGGATTCCTCCCCTTCCAAGTAGTAGGAGTAGGAGACAAGGAAGGGGAAGAGAAGGAAGGAGGGGGCGCCGCCCCTCCCCCTAGTCCAATTCGGACTAGTCATTGGGGAGGGCTGCCTCTCTCTCTCTCCCCTAAAGCCCAATAAGGCCCATATACTTCTTCCCCCGTATTCCCGTAACTCCCCGGTACTCCGAAAAATACCCGAACCACTCGGAACCTTTCCGATGTCCGAATATAGTCGTCAAATATATCGATCTTTACATCTCGACCATTTCGAGACTCCTCGTCATGTCCCCGATCTCATCCGGGACTCCGAACTACCTTCGGTACATCAAAACACATAAACTCATAATATAACCGTCATCGAGCTTTAAGCGTGCGGACCCTATGAGTTCGAGAACTATGTAGACATAACCGAGACACATCTCCGGTCAATGACCAATAGCGGAACCTGGATGCTCATATTGGCTCCTACATATTCTACGAAGATCTTTATCGGTGAAACCGCATAACAACATACATTGTTCCCTTTGTCATCGGTATGTTACTTGCCCGAGATTCGATCGTCGGTATCTCAATACCTAGTTCAATCTCATTACCGGAAAGTCTCTTTACTCGTTCCGTAATACGTCATCCTGCAACTAACTCATTAGTATGCTTGCAAGGCTTAAGTGATGTGTATTACCGAGTGGGCCCAGAGATACCTCTCCGACAATCGGAGTGACAAATCCTAATCTCGAAATATGCCAACCCAACAAGTACCTTCGGAGACACCTGTAGAGCACCTTTATAATCACCTAGTTACGTTGTGACGTTTGGTAGCACACAAAGTGTTCCTCTGGTAAACGGGAGTTGCATAATCTCATAGTCATAGGAACGTGTATAAGTCATGAAGAAAGCAATAGCAACAAACTAAACGATCAAGTGCTAAGCTAACGGAATGGGTCAAGTCAATCACATCATTCTCCTAATGATGTGATCCCGTTAATCAAATGACAACTCTTTTTCTATGGCTAGGAAACATAACCATCTTTGATCAACGAGCTAGTCAAGTAGAGGCATACTAGTGACACTCTGTTTGTCTATGTATTCACACATGTATCATGTTTCCGGTTAATACAATTCTAGCATGAATAATAAACATTTATCATGATATAAGGAAATAAATAATAACTTTATTATTGCCTCTAGGGCATATTTCCTTCAGTAACATGACAAAGGGAATAGCGTATGTTGTTATGCGGTTTGACCGATAAAGATCTTCGTAGAATATGTAGGAGCCAATGTGAGCATCCAGGTTCCACTATTGGTTATTGACCGGAGATATGTCTCGGTCAGGTCTTGTAGCGCCCACGATGCGGCTATATCTCCCACGTGTCGAAGCACGACTTAGAGGCATAACCGCATTGTAAGCAATGTCGCAAGTGGGGTAATCTTCACACAACCCATCTAATGAATAAGGAAAAGAGGTACATAGTTGGCTTACAGTTGCCACGTCACACAATAGCATAAATATCATTACATTCATCCAGATACAATCAAGGTCCGACTATGGAACCAAAATAAAGACAACCCCAAAATGCAACAAAGACCCCGATCGCCCCAACTGGGCTCCACTACTGATCGTCTAGAAAAGAAACGTAGTATCGTCCCGAGTCCTCATCGAACTCCCACTTGAGCTCAGTCGAATCTCCTGGAGCGGTATCATTGGTCCCTGCATCTGGTTTTGAAGTAATTTGTGAGTCATGGGGACTCAGCAATCTCACACCCTCGCGATCAAGACTATTTAAGCTTATAGGAAGGGTAAAAGGTATGAGGTGGAGCTGCAGCAAGCACTAGCATATATGGTGGCTAACATACACAAATGAGAGCGAGAAGACAAGGCAAAGGAACGATCGATGAACTATGATCAAGAAGTGATCCTAGAACAACCTACGTTCAAGCATAACTCGAGACCGTGTTCTCTTCCCGGACTCCGCCGAAAAGAGACCATCACGGCCGCACACTCTGTTGATTCATTTTAATTAAGTTAAGTTTCAGGTTTTCTACAACCGGACATTAACAAATTTCCATCTACCCATAACCGCGGGCCCGGCTTTCGTAAGTTCAAATCCCTACAGGGGTGTCCCAACTTAGCCCATCACAAGCTCTCACGGTCAACGAAGGATATTCCTTCTCCCAAGACAATCCGATCAGACTCGGAATCCCGGTTACAAGACATCTCGACAATGGTAAAACTAAACCAGCAAAGCCGCCTGATGTGCCGACAAATCCTGATAGGAGTCGCACGTATCTCGTTCTCAGGGCACACCGGATAGGTCAAGCTATGAGTAAAACCAACCCTCGAGTTGCCCTGAGGTGGCCCCGCAGGCTGCCCATTTCGGACCAACACTCAGAGGAGCACTGGCCCAGGGGGGTTTAAAATAAAGATGACCCTTGAGTCCGCAGAACCCAAGGGAAAAAGAGGCTAGGTTGCGAATGGTAAAACCAAGGTTGGGCATTGCTGGAGGAGTTTTATTCAAGGCGACCTGACAAGGGGTTCCCATTATAACCCAACCGTGTAAGGAACGCAAAATCAAGGAACATAACACCGGTATGACAGAAACTAGGGCGACAAGAGTGAAACAAAACACCAGGCATAAGGCCGAGCCTTCCACCCTTTACCAAGTGTATAGATGCATTAAAGTAGACAAGATATAATAATGATAACCCAATAATAAACATGTGTCAACAAGGAACAAACTCCAATCTTCACCTGCAACTAGCAACGCTATAAGAGGGGCTGAGCAAAGCGGTAACATAGTCAAACAACGGTTTGCTAGGACAAGGTGGGTTAGAGGTTTGACATGGCAATATGGGAGGCATGATAAGCAAGTGGTAGGTATCATAGCATAGGCATAGCAAAAGAGCGAGCATCTAGCAAGCAAAGATAGAAGTGATTTCGAGGGTATGGTCATCTTGCCTGCAAAGTTCTCCGAGTTAACGTTAGCTTGATCCTCGTAAGCGTACTCAACGGGTTCCTGGATCACGTACTTGTCTCCCGGCTCTACCCAAGCAAGAACACAAGCAAAGGGAGACACAATCAACCACGTGCAATGCACAAACAACATGATGCAAAACATGGCATGATAAGCGGGATGTGATATGCCATGCATATGCATGTTTTGGAAAGGAAAGATTGAACTTGACCTCAACTTGGAAAACCAGGAGTGCCACTGGAAGGAGGAGTTGTTTTTGGTCGAAATCGATATAAAGATCACCAGAATCGGATGCACGGTTTGGAAATGGCAAGCAAAACAAATATGGCACCGGTCTGCGATTAACAGCACGAGGGCATCTAAATGCATCAAGAAAAATAAGCTACAGGACTCTACCATGACAACAAAACACATGGCAGGGATCCACTCAAGATGCTTGACAAAAGATGAACACTGAGCTATCGCTAATTCACTCAATAGCAGGTTCAAACAAGCATGGCAAAAGTGCAAAAGATATCAGGTTACAGACTTAGTGAAAATAACATGTTAGGAATTTAACATCAGGAAGCAAAGTTTAGAGCAAGATAACTACATGCTACAGGAACACATCATGGCAAAGAAAGGCATGGCATGAAGCTACTCAAAGCATACAACAAAAGTCCCTTACTGACCATAAGCCAAAAGGGATCAGAAAATACAATGGCAACCATGTGAACATAGCAACTATCGTTAACAGATTCAGACTTAGTAGAAAACTGGAACATGGCAAAACATATATTAAGTAGGCATGTTTACGAGCTCGATGCACTCACCACGAGGCATTGCATGACAAAATAAGCATACACCCAGCAAGTAGACATGGCATAGAAGCTAAACATGGCAAGAACAACTTCATAGCATGCACGGATCAACTACAACAACCTCGGCAAAAATGCTTAACACGTAAACAATCTGCCAGGAACATTTTATAGCAAAAGTAGGGCTCGATTGAGTCAAGCTAGGGTACTCCAAAATTGCAAACAAAGACATGGATGGATAGAGCACCACAATATCTACAAAACATCCTTACTGATCATGCTCAAAAGAGGCATGGATCACTCTGTAGCAACAAGAATACATGGCATAAAAATGTTAACAGGGCAGAAACTTAGAAGATTTCTAAGTCCCTAAAAGCAGCAACATTATGAGGGCTACTTTGCATGCTTGTGCTAGTCACCACAGAGATCACAAAAATACATGGCATACACCGCTGTAAAGATGGCATGGCATACTTCAAAACACATGTAGGGCTCAAGTTCATAGGAGGACACATCAATCATGGCAAAAATGACAAATGTCCAATTGCTGATAAGAATCTGAAACTAACATTGCATAGCCCTCTTGCAACAGCATTTAGGGCATCAAGATGAACTCAAATGAACATGGTGCAATGGAATGAAATGAAGTACTCGTCGAGACGAACAATTTGATATGCTACAAGCCCAAAACGGAGCCACGGTTGCAGAGATATGATGCGATGAAAATGCCAAAAAATACTGGGGTAAAGGAAAAAGTCAACCCTCAGATCGGATCTAGGGTTCGTCGTCATGCGAACCGAGGCGCTCGTCGGAGTTCAGCACGAGGTCGCCGGAGGGAGGAAGAGGCGCGGCGAGGTGCTCCCGGGCCGGATCTTGCCGGATCCGGCCGGCGGGGAGCCGGAGCGGCGGCGGGGCGGCGATGGAGCGGCGAGGCGACGGTGAGGCGACACGGG
>NC_057797.1:437666653-437676081 GCF_018294505.1 Triticum aestivum | reverse complement strand
CCCCGCCTGGGCCCCGGAGGGTCGGCGATGTGGGCAGGCGGGCGCAGCGGCTCGCCCTATCGAAGCGCGACATGTGGCGGCGGACGGAGCAAACGGACGTGTCCGGCCAGCGAAATTTCGTCCGACGGCGCGAGGGAATGGAGAGGTTAGGCTTTCGCCCGGATTTCGGGGGAGTGGTCTTTTTATAGGTAGGAGGAGCTAGGAGGTTCCAAATTGGGCACGATTTTTGGCCACGTGATCGTGATCGAACGATCTAGATGATGGAAGGGGGTTAGGTGGGTTTTGGGCCACTTTGGAGAGGTGTTGGGCTGCAACACACACGAGGTCTTCTCGGCTCCTCGGTTAACCGTTGGAGTATGAAACGAAGTCCAAATGGCATGAAACTTGACAGCCGGTCTACCGGTAGTAAACCAAGGCTGCTTGGCAAGTCTCGGTCCAATCCGAGAACGTTTAATACCCGCACATGAAAAGAGGTAGAAAGGGACACCAGAGGACATAGGAGCACCGGAATGCAAAACGGACAACGGGGAAAATGCTCGGATGCATGAGACGAACATGTATGCAAATGCGATGCACATGATGACATGATATGATATGCAAGGCAAAGACAAAAACAACACAAAGACAAAAACCCGACAATGAGGAAATAACATAACTTAGTGCCGAAAATGGCAAGAGTTGGAATACAAATATGGCAGGTTACAAACGGGGTGTTATAACACTCCACCACTACGAAAGGATCTCGTCCCGAGATCTAGGACTGGAAAAACTCCGGGTACTCAGAACAGAGGTGGTCCTCGCGTTCCCAGGTGGCTTCATGGTCGGAATGATGTGACCACTTGACTTTCAGGAATTTGATAGACTTGTTGCGAGTCTTCCGCTCAGTTTCTTCAAGAATAGCAACGGGGTGCTCATGATAAGACATGTCTTCTTGGATATTAATCTCTTCAAAGTTGATGGTGCGGTCAGGAGTCTTGAAACACTTGCGGAGTTGAGACATGTGAAACACGTCGTGCACGTTTGCAAAGTTGGATCGAAGCTCAAGTTGATAGGCGAGATCGCCTCTTTTGCCAATGATCTTGAAAGGACCCACGTATCTAGGGGCAAGCTTCCCTTTGATACCGAAGCGATGAGTACCTTTCATTGGAGAGACGTGGAGGTAGACATGGTCTCCAATCTCGAAAGCCAAGTCATGATGCTTGCTATCATAGTAACTCTTTTGGCGCGATTGCGCGGCTTTGAGATTTTCACGAATGACTTTGCACATTTCTTCAGCCTCTGTGATCAAGTCATTGCCAATAAGTTGGCGTTCACCAGTCTCTGACCAGTTAAGAGGAGTACGACACTTCCTGCCATAGAGAATCTCGAATGGGGCCTTGCCCGAACTCGCTTGGAAGCTGTTGTTGTAGGAGAACTCGACATATGGAAGACAATCTTCCCACTTCATACCGAAAGAGATGACACAAGCCCTGAGCATATCTTCAAGAATTTGATTGACTCGCTCGACTTGGCCACTGGCTTGAGGATGAAAAGCTGTGCTGAAGCGAATGTTGGTGCCCATGGCCTTCTGAAAAGAATCCCAGAACTTAGAGGTGAAGATGCTCCCACGATCTGAAGATATCAGCTGTGGAATGCCGTGCAGGGAGACAATCCTGGAGGTATATAGCTCTGCCAATTGAGCTGTTGTGATAGATTCTTTGATAGGAAGAAAATGAGCCACTTTAGTGAGCTTGTCGATGACAACGAAGATAGCATCATTGCCTCGCTTGGACTTCGGAAATCCAGTCACGAAGTCCATCTCAATATGGTCAAACTTCCATTCTGGAATGGCAAGAGGTTGGAGGAGACCAGCTGGTTTTTGGTGGTCTGCTTTCACTCTTCTGCAGAAATCACATTCATTCACGAACTGAGCAATCTCGTGCTTCATTCGAATCCACCAATACGACTGCTTGAGGTCATGGTACATCTTTGTACTTCCAGGGTGAATAGAGAGGAGTGAATTGTGAGCCTCGTTCATAATGACTTTACGAAGGTCACCTTTAGGAACAACAATGCGATCCTCGAAGAATAGCATATCCTTGTCATAAAGACGATAGCACTTGTACTTGGGTTGACTCTTGGCAATCCCAATCTTCACCTTCTTCACCATAGCATCAAGAAGTTGAGCCTCATGAATCTGATCTTCCAAAGTAGGAGAGACTTGGAGGTTGGCAAGGAATCCTTGAGGAACAACTTGGAGATTAAGTTTGCGGAAAGCTTCACAAAGCTCTGGTTGGTAAGGCTTGATAATCAAACTGTTGTAGTAAGCCTTCCTGCTCAATGCGTCAGCAATTATATTGGCCTTGCTTGGAGTGTATTCAATACTCGGATTATACTCTTGAATCATCTCGACCCAACGAGTCTGCCTGAGGTTGAGGTTGGGCTGAGTGAAAATGTACTTGAGACTCTTGTGATCAATGAAGATGTCCACTTTTCTTCCCAATAAGAGATGTCTCCATGTTAAAAGAGCATGGACAACTGCCGCCAACTCAAGGTCATGAGTGGGGTAGTTCTTTTCATTGGGCTTCAACTGACGAGAGGTATAGGCCACAACTTTCTTCTCTTGCATCAACACTGCACCGAGACCTTGAAGGGAAGCATCATAGAAGACCTCGAACGGTTTGGATTCATCAGGAGGAGTCAGAACTGGAGCAGTGACTAACTTCTCTTTCAGGGTGTTAAAAGCGATGTCACATTCAGGCGACCAGACATACTTCACATGCTTCTAGAGAAGGTTGGAAAGAGGCTTCGTGATCTTAGAGAAGTTCTCAACGAACCTTCGACAATAGCTTGCAAGCCCAAGGAAGCTGCGGAGTTGCTTCACATTCTGAGGTGGTTCCCAATTCACAATTGCAGACACCTTCTGAGGATTAACATCTATGCCCTTGGTGGAGATGATATGCCCAAGGTAGAGAACCTCATCGAGCCAAAACTCGCACTTTGAAAACTTCGCATAGAACTGATGTTCTCTGAGTTTATCCAGCACCAATCTCAAATGCTTGGCATGATCCTCCTTGTTCTTGGAAAAGACCAAAATGTCATCGAGGTAGACCAAGACAAAGTCATTTGTGTAGGCGTTGAAGATGAAGTTCATCATGCGAGAGAATGTTGGAGGAGCGTTGACAAGGCCGAAAGACATGAACGTGTATTCATATGAACCATAGCTTGTTCTGAATGCTGTCTTGGGAATATCTTCTTCACGAATGCGAATATGATGATAGCCCATACGGAGATCAAGCTTGGGGAATACTTGAGCACCTTTGAGTTGTTCGAAAAGCTCATTGATGTTGGGAAGTGGGTACTTGTTCTTTATGGTCTTCTTGTTCAATGGACGGTAATCGACACAAAGTCGGTCCGTTCCATCCTTCTTCTTGAGAAAAGAACACCACAACCCCATGGAGAAGAACTTGGTCGGATGAGACCCATATGCTCTTGAATATCGAGTTGCTTCTTCAGCTCCTTCAACTCTTCCGGTCCAAGCTTGTAAGGACGTTTGCAAACAGGTTCGTGTCAGGCTCAAGATCGATGACGAATTCAACTGGCTAGTGCGGAGGCATTCTTGGAAGCTCTTCTGGAAAGACGTCTTGATATTCACAAATGACTGGAATTTGAGATATGTCATCCAGCTCGCCCTTCTCGTTGAGAGGAAACAGTCGGATGGTATCATCACGAGCGGTAAAGACGATTACATCCTGAAATGAACGTGTCAATTGAATCTGCCTGGCAGCACAATCAAGCTGAGCCTTGTTCTTAGAAAGCCAATCCATTCTGAGAATAAGATCAATATCTGAGTTACCAAGGACCATTGGAGAAGAAAGAAACTTATAGTCACCCAACGTGACAGAAACATCTGGAACCACCAAACTGGCACTCAAATGTTTACCCGGAGAAACTATATCCATTGATTTGCCCAAATGAGAAGAAGCGAATTCATTCTTGGCAAAAAATGGTTTAGACATGAAACAATGCGATGCACCATATTAAAAAGGACTTTTGCAGGAATATCGTTAACAGGAAGGTTACCCATTATCACATCTGACGAGTCCTCTGCCTGAGCTGCGTTCAACAAGTTGACCTTGGCATGCTTGGGATTATGCTTGACCACTACAGTGCTAGCAGATCTCATAGGAGGAGGAGGAAGACGCCTCTGATTGAAGCATTTGTTGGAAAAGTGACCCTTCTGCTGACACTTGTTGCACGTAACCTCCAAGAGCGGACGGTGATACGGAGCACTTGATCTTGGAGCATGAGACGAAGTCTTGTTCTGAAAGCCTGGGTTGGGTGGGTGGGAAGATCCATTGCCACCTTTGCTCTTCTGCTGATAAGGCTGACGGAACGGAGGAGGAGGAGGCAACCAATACTTTTGCTGCTTAGTTGCCACTTGAGTTGAGGAAAAAGGAGTTGCATCCCTGACTCGTTTCTTGGAAGCATCGCACTTGAGTTGAGAAGTCTCTTGTTTTAGTGCCATGTTGTAAAACTCATCGTACTTCTGCGGCTCAAAAAGCACGAGAGCTAGTTGAAGATCTTCTCTGAGGCCACCTCTGAACTGATAAATCATGCTCTTCTCGTTAAGGATGTCTTGCTTAGCGAAACGAGTGAGCTTCTGGAACATGATGTTATACTGGTAAACAGACAAGCTGCCTTGCTTCAGATTGCGGAACTCCTCACGCTTGCTCTCAACAACACTCTGAGGAATGTGGTGAGCTTTGAAGTCTTGAGGAATTCATCCCAGGTAATCACACGACCTCCTCTGGAATCTTTGTATTGCTGGTACCATTCTGCAGCTTGGTCTTTGAGTTGGAACGAGGCAAACTTGATAAAGTCCTCAGGCCTGACGTTGCTGCACTCGAAATGCTTGCAGATATCCACAAGCCAATCATCAGCGTCTGTTGCCTCCACACAGTTACTAAAGGTCTTTGGCTGGTTAGCGAGGAACTGGTTGAGTGTAGCAAACTGATTCTGATTGTTGCCATGGCCTTGATTCCCTTGGTTGCGCTCTTGCAAGAGTTGCATGATCAGCTGCGTGTTGGCATTGGTAGCGGCCATCACAGCTTTCCATGCCTCCGGAGGTGGAGGTGGTGGTGGCGGTTCAGGGGTCTGACGCGTTGGAGGAGCCATCCTGAAGAGGGTGACATCCGTTAGCAACTTGACAAACATATATTCAAGCTGAATCAAATGGATCGAAATGCAACATATAGTCTTAACATCCGAACAAAATGAACGAATGCAATCCAATTGAAATGGTCACACTTCCATAAATTGAGAAGCCACTTAGATAGAGGTAGAAGAATAAAACAATAAGGTATGGACAAGAACAAATACTTGGTGAGGATTACCCAATCACAAACCAAATAATCGTGGAAGAAATACTAGAGCTACATGAATTCCCACCTATGAAACTCCCGAACCTTTCCGGTTATGCAATCAGGTGTTGGGGATACAGGGGAAGCATAATATCTCACCCAAAGCTAGCAAATCCTACATCCAGATGTATCCATCCTTCAAAACATAACCAAGAAACCTTCGGAAATCATTTACCTCAACCTTCGAAAAGCATCCGTTATACGAGTTATGGCGATACTCCCGAACTCCCGCCCCAGTACTGGGTGGCGTAGAGGTTATCTCACCAACAACTGCATAAAAGATATTTTCAATGTCAGCGAAACTCAGGTATTCGAGAACTGCAACGATAAAATTGTGATGACAACACCTCGGAGCTCAACTCCCCGGGACACTGCCACAACCCCTAAATGTCAGGAGGCACCAAGAACAATGTTCTCGTCACAAATCCATCAGAACGATTCCAAGATACCCGGGTGATCCTAATTTTTTTTGTGAAATTTGAGAAGAGAAGAGTCAAAACTCTACGTCAGGATGCCTCACCAGAGCGACGAAGGGACTGAGGAGTAAAAAGAATCCTACTCTCCGATATATATAATCCTAAATGACTCAAAACATTTTTCTAGACTCCAACGACAACGATTCAATCAAGCAGGGGGCTCCTAAGTCGGGGAAGGCTCTGATACCAACTTGTAATGCCCACGATGCGGCTATATCACCCACGTGTCGAAGCACGACTTAGAGGCATAACCGCATTGTAAGAAATGTCGCAAGTGGGGTAATCTTCACACAACCCATGTAATGAATAAGGAAAAGAGGTACATAGTTGGCTTACAATCGCCACGTCACACAATAGCATAAATATCATTACATTCATCCAGATACAATCAAGGTCCGACTATGGAACCAAAATAAAGACAACCCCAAAATGCAACAAAGACCCCGATCGCCCCAACTGGGCTCCACTACTGATCGTCTAGAAAAGAAACGTAGTATCGTCTCGAGTCCTCATCGAACTCCCACTTGAGCTCAGTCGAATCTCCTGGAGCGGTATCATCGGTCCCTGCATCTGGTTTTGAAGTAATTTGTGAGTCATGGGGACTCAGCAATCTCACACCCTCGCGATCAAGACTATTTAAGCTTATAGGAAGGGTAAAAGGTATGAGGTGGAGCTACAGCAAGCACTAGCATATATGGTGGCTAACATACGCAAATGAGAGCGAGAAGACAAGGCAAAGGAACGATCGATGAACTATGATCAAGAAGTGATCCTAGAACAACCTACGTTCAAGCATAACTCGAGACCGTGTTCTCTTCCCGGACTCCGCCGAAAAGAGACCATCACGGCCGCACACTCTGTTGATTCATTTTACTTAAGTTAAGTTTCAGGTTTTCTACAACCGGACATTAACAAATTTCCATCTACCCATAACCGCGGGCCCAGCTTTCGTAAGTTCAAATCCCTACAGGGGTGTCCCAACTTAGCCCATCACAAGCTCTCACGGTCAACGAAGGATATTCCTTCTCCCAAGACAATCCGATCAGACTCGGAATCCCGGTTACAAGACATCTCGACAATGGTAAAACTAAACCAGCAAAGCCGCCTGATGTGCCGACAAATCCTGATAGGAGTCGCACGTATCTCGTTCTCAGGGCACACCGGATAGGTCAAGCTACGAGTAAAACCAACCCTCGAGTTGCCCTGAGGTGGCCCCGCAGGCTGCCCATTTCGGACCAACACTCAGAGGAGCACTGGCCCAGGGGGGTTTAAAATAAAGATGACCCTTGAGTCCGCGGAACCCAAGGGAAAAAGAGGCTAGGTGGCGAATGGTAAAATCAAGGTTGGGCATTGCTGGAGGAGTTTTATTCAAGGCGAACTGTCAAGGGGTTCCCATTATAACCCAACCATGTAAGGAACGCAAAATCAAGAAACATAACACTGGTATGATGGAAACTAGGGCGGCAAGAGTGGAACAAAACACCAGACATAAGGCCGAGCCTTCCACCCTTTACCAAGTGTATAGATGCATTAAAGTAGACAAGATATAATAATGATAACCCAACAATAAACATGTTCCAACAAGGAACAAACTCCAATCTTCACCTGCAACTAGCAACGCTATAAGAGGGGCTGAGCAAAGCGGTAACATAGCCAAACAACAGTTTGCTAGGACAAGGTGGGTTAGAGGTTTGACATGGCAATATGGGAGGCATGATAAGAAAGTGGTAGGTATCGTAGCATAGGCACAGCAAAAGAGCGAGCATCTAGCAAGCAAAGATAGAAGTGATTTCGAGGGTATGGTCATCTTGCCTGCAAAGTTCTCCGAGTTGACGTTAGCTTGATCCTCGTAAGCGTACTCAACGGGTTCCTCGATCATGTACTCGTCTCCCGGCTCTACCCAAGCAAGAACACAAGCAAAGGGAGACACAATCAACCACGTGCAATGCACAAACAACATGATGCAAAACATGGCATGATAAGCGGGATGTGATATGCGATGCATATGCATGTTTTGGAAAGGAAAGATTGAATCTGGCCTCAACTTGCAAAACCAGGAGTGCCACTGGAAGGAGGAGTTGATTTCGGTCGAAATCGATATAAAGATCACCGGAATCAGATGCATGGTTTGGAAATGGCAAGCAAAACAAATATGGCACCGGTCTGCGATTAACAGCACGAGGCCATCTAAATGCATCAAGAAAAATAAGCTACAACACTCTAACATGACAACAAAACACATGGCATGGATCCACTCAAGATGCTTGACAAAAGATGAACACTGAGATACGGCTAATTCACTCAATAGCAGGTTCAAACAAGCATGACAAAAGTGCAAAAGATATCAGGTTACAGACTTGGTGAAAATAACTCGTCAGGAATTTAACATCAGGAAGCAAAGTTTAGAGCAAGATAACTACATGCTACAGGAACACATCATGGCAAAAAAAGGCATGGCATGAAGCTACTCAAAGCATATAGCAAAAGTCCCTTACTGACCATAAGCCAAAAGGGATCAGAAAATACAATGGCAACCATGTGAACATAACAACTATCGTTAACAGATTCAGACTTAGTAGAAAACTGGAACATGGCAAAACAGATATTAAGTAGGCATGTTTACGAGCTCTATGCACTCACCACGAGGCATTGCATGACAAACTAAGCATACACCCAGCAAATAAACATGGCATAGAAGCTAAACATGGCAAGACCAACTTCATAGCATGCACATATCAACTACAACAACCTCGGCAAAAATGCTTAACACGTAAACAATCTGCCAGGAACATTTTATAGCAAAAGTAGAGCTCGATTGAGTCAAGCTAGGGTGCTCCAAAATTGCAAACAAATACATGGATGAATAGAGCACCACAATATCTACAAAACATCCTTACTGATCATGCTCAAAAGAGGCATGGATCACTCTGTAGCAACAAGAATACATGGCATAAAAATGTTAACAGGGCAGAAACTTAGAAGATTTCTAAGTCCCTGAAAGCAGCAACATTATGAGGGCTACTTTGCATGCTTGTGCTAGTCACCACAGAGATCACAAAAATACATGGCATACACCGCTGTAAAGATGGCATGGCATACTTCAAAACACATGTAGGGCTCAATTTCATAGGAGGCACACATCAATCATGGCAAAAATGACAAATGTCCAATTGCTGATAAGAATCTGAAACTAACATTGCATAGCCCTCTTGCAACAGCATTTAGGGCATCAAGATGAACTCAAATGAACATGGTGCAATGGAATGAAATGAAGTACTCGTCGAGACGAACAATTTGATATGCTACACGCCCAAAACGGAGCCACGGTTGCAGAGATATGATGCGATGAAAATGCCAAAAAATACTAGGGTAAAGGAAAAAGTCAACCCTCAGATCGGATCTAGGGTTCGTCAGCACGCGAACCGAGGCACTCGCCGGAGTTCAGCTCGAGGTCGCGGGAGGGAGGAAGAGGGGCGGCGAGGTGCTCCCGGGCCGGATATCGCCGGATCCGGCCGGCGGGGAGCCGGAGCGGCGGCGGGGCGGCGCTGGA
>NC_057797.1:437652880-437666184 GCF_018294505.1 Triticum aestivum | reverse complement strand
GATCGGCGATGTGGGCGTGTGGGCGCGGCGGCTCGCCCTATCGGAGCGCAACACGTGGTGGCAGACGGAGGAAAGGGACGTGTCCGGCCGGCGAAATTTCGTCCGGCGGCGCGAGGGAATGGAGAGGTTAGGGTTTCGCCCGGATTTCGGGGGAGTGGCCATTTTATAGGTAGGAGGAGCTAGGAGGCTCCAAATTGAGCACGGTTTTCGGCCAGGCGATCGTGATCGAACAGTCTAGATGATGGAGGGGGTTTAGGTGGGTTTTGGCCCACTTTGGAGAGGTGTTGGGCTGCAACACACACGAGGTCTTCTCGGCTCCTCGGTTAACCGTTGGAGTATCAAACGAAGTCCAAATGGCACGAAACTTGACAGGTGCTCTACCGGTAGTAAACCAAGGCTTCTTGGCAAGTCTCGGTCCAATCCGAGAATGTTTAATACCCGCACACGAAAAGAGGTAGAATGGGACACCGGAGGACATAGGAGCGCCGGAATGCAAAACGGACAACGGGGAAAATGCTCGGATGCAGGAGACGAACATGTATGCAAATGCGATGCACATGATGACATGCTATGAGATGCAAGGCAAATACAAAAACAACACGAAGACAAAAACCCGACAACGAGGAAATAACATAACTTAGTGCCGAAAATGGCAAGAGCTTGAATACAAATATGGCAGGTTACAAATGGGGTGTTACATGTCTACATAGTTCTCGAACCCGTAGGATCCGCACGCTTAACGTTCTATGACGATTTGTATTATGAGTTATGTGATTTGATGACCGAAGTTTGTTTGGAGTCCGAGATGAGATCAGGACATGACGAGAAGTCTCGAAATGGTCGAGAGGTAAAGATTCATATATTGGAAGGCTATATTTGGACATCGGAAAGGTTCCGAGCTATTCGGGTGTTTTTCGGAGTATCGGGGAGTTACGGGAATTCACCGGGAGAAATAATGGGCCTCATTGGGCCATACGGAAAAAGAGGGACAGGCCAAGGGAAGGTGGCGCCCCCCCCCATGGGTCTGAATTGGACTAGGGGAAGGGTGTGGCGCACCCTTGCCTTTTCATACTCTCTCTCTCTCCCCCTCTTTCCTTCTCTCCTACTCCGAAAAGGAAAGGGATTCCTACTAGGACTTGGAACTCCTAGTAGGACTCCATACTATTGGCGCGCCCCTAGGGGGCCGACCTCTCTCCCTCCCTCCTTTATATACGTGGGCAGGGGGCAGCCCAAAGACACCAAGTTTTCTCTTAGCTGGGTGTGGTGCCCCCCTCCACAGTTACACACCTCGGTCATATCATCGTAGTGCTTAGGCGAAGCCCTGCACCGGTACTTCATCATCACCGTCGCCACGCCATCGTGCTGACGAGACTCTCCCCTCGAGCATCTGCTGGATCAAGAGATTGAGGGACGTCATCGAGCTGAACATGTGCTGAATGCGGAGGTGCCGTACATTCGGTGCTTGGATCGGTTGGATCACGAAGACGTTCGACTACATCAACTGCGTTACTAAATGCTTCTGCTTTCGGTCTACAAGGGTACGTGGACACACTCCCCCTCTCATTGATATGCATCTCCTAGATAGATCTTGCGTGATCGTAGGTAATTTTTTGAAATACTGCGTTCCCCAACAGTGGCATTCGAGCTAGGTCTATGCGTAGATGTTATATGCATGAGTAGAACACAAAGAGTTGCGGGCGATAATAGTCATACTGCTTACCCACAACATCTTACTTTGATTCGGCGGTATTGTTGGATGAAGCGGCCCGGACTGACATTACATGACCGCGTTCATGAGACTGGCACTAGTAGAAAAAGGCCCATTTGTCCCGGTTCGGGAACCGGGACTAAAGGGTCGGTACTAAATCCCAATACCTTTAGTCCCAGTTCTTATACGAACCGGGACAAATGGGGCTCCACGTGCCCGCTACGGCTTGCCCAGGCAGGGGGGCCTTTTGTCCCGGTTGGTAGCACCAACCGGGACCAAAAGGCATCCACGCGTCAGCAATTTAGGGGCTGAGGTTTTTGTTTTTTTGAAGGGGGGGGTTGGTGGTTTTGTAGGGTTAATGTAGGGGTTTCATATATTAATTGTGTTACCTAGCTAATAGAGAGAAGTGTCCTCTCTTATCTCCGTGCTTTGTCGACGTTACGTACTATATGTATAGAGAGGACTCGACACGCTAGCTAGTAAGCAAATGAAGGAAACCATTAAGTACAGAAGATCGTCATGGACATATACAGAGAGAAGTGACCGACCTCTCCTTCTCTGAGAGATTGGTTAACAACAAGTTTTCGTATATCTATCCGATGCTACTAGCTACATATATACAATATTAAGATCTCTTACAATCCCCTAACTTCTGAACTCAAGTTCCACATGGTATTCTCCAGCTTTACTCATGACGTGGTCAAGAAAGAATCCCGCCAATTTCTCTTGAATTGCTCATATGCGATCTTGTGGTAGGAGTTCATCCCGCATCTGCCACTTCTAATTTGAAGAAGGGGGTCAATACATATATATGAATGAAACTCAACACAAATGATGGTATAATAAAATGAAATTGTGAATATTATTGCTTACGCACTTCAAATTGTCTTCTAGAGTAGCCCCGGTTATTTTTGCAAGTCGCGTTGTAGATGAACTCACAAACGTAGTATCCACAGTAATTATTCCCGGGTTCCTACCACAAGCACTTTACGAGAAATAGAGGTCAATCAAACTGATAATGAAGCATTATAAATGGTATTGATGAAAGTAGCTAGAATCAACGGGAGATGCGCGGAACTAGCTAGCTAGTAGTACTTACTTTCGGGCGTGTAAATCGCAGCTCCCCTGGCAGTCCCGGAGCTTGTGCGGTGAATACTTTCCAAACCCTACAGGACAAAGAAAACAATTAGTTGATATCAGGAAATGAACAAAGTTGCAGATATGGTGCGATAATGATCGATTGAACTTACTTCTCGAGCATTTTAGTCATGTCTGCATAGTCCTCAGGATTTTTTCGTCTCGAGTCTAAGACGGTTACTAGTCCCTGCTCAAGCTTAATCTCTAGGAGAATAAAGTGGAAGCTGCGCACGCATGCATAACTCATCAATTACATTACTATAGCCTCGAGTAATACTGGAAACCGAATATGCACAAGACAGTAACACTCACTTGAAGTTGTAAGGAAAGAGTATTTTATCTTTGTTTTGATTTTGAAGCAACGATTTTAGCAAGTTGGCCTCGGCTTCTTTTGCATCATGTTTAACCGTACATTCATATAGGATATTTGTGTTAATGAACACAATATCATAGATTTCCGCCTTTCTGCATTCGACGATCTTCAATTTGCATAATATAGTGAGGATAATTATATATACATGCAATGAAAGAGCTGAGCTATATATAGAGACTTAATTACAGAAGTAGTACTTACAGAGAGTAGCAAGTGACGATTATTTTATCGAGGGCCTTTTGATTGAAAAACTGAAAGAACTCCTCAAATGGAACAGACAACATATTAATTCCAACGAGGTCATACTCCTATTTAAGTCTGAAAGTCAAAGTATCCTGCCCAGACTCGTTGCAGGTTTTCATGTACTAGTCATGGAATCTTCGCATCATCGTTGTCAGAGGAGGATGACTAGGTTTGACGAGAGGCTTCCCATGCCGGTATTTCAAATCGTCCACCTCCATTGTATCAAAATGTGCATCATCGGGCAGGTAATCTCCAGGATTGGTACCGGGGAGCATCCTCGGATGATTAGCGACGATATCACTAGACACCTTGAGCGGGGGGCACGATTGGTTAGCTTGTTCGCCGAGCTGGGGAATTGTTTTCCCACTTCTTCATTTTGCTAACCTTTGATCACTGCAAGTACTTCCCGACCGCTCCGCTTCGATATATGACCTTTCAATAATGCGCTCATGGTTGGTTTTCGGTAGAGACGGTGGTGGTCGCTTCAGGGCATCCAAAGTGCGCTGAACTATCACCTTATCTATCTTCTCCTCCGAAGGTGGATGTTTCTTATCACTTTGCATTTCAAAGAAGTCCTTCACTTGGGCAGCACAGATCTTTGCATTTTCCTCCTCGGTCATATCGTATGGTAACCTCTCTAGAGGCTTGAGAGATGGACGGAATCTGTATTGCCTCCCGCCTATGGCTGTACTGCTAGACGCCGGAGCAGCAGGAGCGACTGTGACTGTCTTCTTTCGTTGCTTACAAGGCGGAGAAGAAGGAGGCGGAGTGGTACGACGCGCCGGAGCAGCCAGAGCGGTGGCGGCTGTCTTCCTCTTTTGCTGACGAGCTGGGCTGCTCAGACGCGCCGGCGTAGGCGAAGAAGGAGGCGGAGTGCCACCATGCGCCAGAGAAGGAGGCGGAGTGCCCTGATCACTCGCCGAAGGAGGAGGCAGAGGAGGAGGCGGAGTTCCCTGACTCGCCAGAGGAGGAGGCGGCGGAGGCGTCCAGTTCGGAGCAAGACCCAGCCGAGTCTCCCCTTCACCGGTAGAGTGGTCAAGCTCAAGGTCCTCAAATCCCTCCGTTATTTCATCCACCATCATGGCAGCATATCCTTCTGGAATCAGACGACAGTGAAAAGTTGCCCCGGGTTCAGGAGGTGCAACAGAGCCGACAATCGCCTTGACTTTGAAGTTCTACCATTGCGTCATAAGGTGGCAAGGTTGAGCCTCTGTGATAGCATCCATGGGGTAGCTAGCAGGAGCCGTGAAGTCAGGCTGTTGAAGGAGCTTGGTGGAAGCCACGCTGCTTCTCCGCTGAGATGGTGGGGTAGCTTCTGGGGTAGCTCCAACGTGTCGCTGGCTGTCCTTTTCCTCTAGCGCTTGTACCCTTGCTGCAGTTCGGTCTACTCCACTTTCCTCCTCCTCTCCCGGGTTTTTTATCCGTTTGCCTTGGGAAACCCAACCTTCTAGGAAACGGAGCCTGGCGTGCCTCGTGTCCGTCCAGGGTGTTCAGGATTCCCGAGGGCCAGTGTGAGCTCGTCATTCTCTCTGTCAGGAACGAACGTCCCTTGCTTCGCTGCGGCGATATACTCCTGAAGCTTCATGACGGGTATATTCAGTTGCTGGTTCGTCCAACGGCACTTCCCTGTTTCAGGGTCCAAGGTTCCCCCAACCCCGAAGAACTAAGTCCTTGAACGGTCTGTCCAGTGCAATGTCTCTGGTTCGACCCCTTTATCAAGCAGGTCATTCTCAGCCTTGTCCCACAACGGCCGGGCTTTGAGGTAGCCACCTGACCCCGTGCGATGGTGAAGCTCCTTCTTTGCAGCATTTTTCTTGTTTGTCGCTGACATCTTCTTGCTCTTCTCCGATGTCTTGTGGGCCACAAATGCGTCCCAGTGATCTCTTATCTTCTCAAATCGGCCGGTGAATTCTGGAGTCTTTTCTTTGTTGACAAACATTGTTTTCAACTCATTCTTCCACCTCCTGAATAGATCTTCCATCTTCTTAAGAGCATGAGCCTTGACCAATGGCTCTATAGCCGGCTTCTCCGGATCCTCCTCTGGCGGTTGGGTAAAATTTGCCTTCAGCGCGGTCCAAAGATCATCTTTCTGCCTATCATTGACATAAGACAACTCAGGGTCTTCATTCTTAGGCTTATACCATTGGTGGATGTTGATCGGGATCATGTCCCTAACAAGAACCCCACACCGAGCAGAAAATGCTTCCTTGGTCCGGATGGGTTCAATCGATTGGCCATCGCGCGCGATTGCTGTGATTGTGAACCTTTCATCCTGGCGCAACTTTTTCTTTGGGCCTCGTCTCGTTACCGAAGTTGTGCTCGATCTGGAGGGCTGCAAAATAAGAAAGAAGAGAGTTAATATGTGTACATACCAAAACAATTAATACATAAATTAGCTAGTTAGCACATGCTTAATTAATATATATACCTGGCCAGACTTCGTTCGGTCACCGGAGCCATCATAATCATGTCCTTCCTCCTCCATTGTTCGATAACCGTAGCCTGCTTCACCCTCTCCTTCCAGACCATCGGTGTCATTGAGATATGACATGACATCACCTCCGGCGAGGATTATGTCCCCCTACACCTGTTTTGCTTCCAAGTCTCGGTGCTCCATAGTTTCTGCAAATATTACAATATGGCAATTAATATACAAACATGACAGATGGATATATTAGTGGCAAACATATACCTAGCTAGCTAATCACAACAAGGAATCATATTAGTGGCCTCGGCGCTTCTACGGTTTGGGGTGGCCTCGGCAACGCTTCTAGGGTTTGGGGTGTTCTCGACGACAACACTCTTTTAACTTGGTAAATTTGGGTGGCCTCGGCAGTGCTTCTAGGGTTTGGGCTGGACTGCCTCTCTCATGATTTTCCGACGTCCGGACCGACAAGGGATTTAACAAAATGGCGCCATTCTAGATGTGCAGAAAATGGTCCATATTTTTCCTGATCTCATCTACCCTTCTATATGTCGTGTTGTCTAGTGTCAAAGAATTCAAGAAAACCATGACTTCATCATTAGCCGAAAATGACAGGCGCATAATGGTACGAAGCTCTTCAAAGTTGTTTCGGAATGGAGTTCCCGATAGAATAATTCGATTTTTGGTACAAAGTTTAGCAAGAGCCTTCCGAATATCACTATTTGGAAGGCCTTTGCTGAAATTCGTACCGAAAGGCGAATTATTCTATCAGGAACTCCGTTCCAAAACAACTTTGAAGAGCTTTGTAGCATCATACGCCTGTTACTTCCAGCTACTGATGAAGCCATGGTTTTATTCAATACTTTGACAGACCACGTGACATATAGAAGAATATATATAGAGAGATCAGAAAAAAATGGATCAACTTGTGCACATCCATAATGGGGGCATTCTTGATAAATCTGGACCCTCGACCCTCGTCTGCTCGGCGATCCACGACCCTCTACCCTAGTTCCCGACCCTTGACCCCCTCATGTCACGCTTGTCTAGTGTCAAAGGATTCAACAAAACCATGTCTTCATCATTAGGCGAAAGTAACAGGCGCATGATGGTACAAAGTTCTGCAAAGTTGTTCTGGAACGGAGTCCCAGATAGGATAATTCACTTTTTGGTACAAAGTTCAGCAAGAGCCTTCCGAATATCTCTATTTGGCAGGCCTTTGCTGAAATTCGTACCAAAAGGCGAATTATCCTATCCGGGACTCCGTTCCAGAATAACTTTGCACAACTTCGTACCATCATGCCCCGATTACTTCCGGCTAATGATGAAGCCATGGATTTCTTCAATACTTTGACACTAGGCAACCTCTCGACCCCTCGGCAATCCTTGACCCTTGATCGCTCGGTGAACCACGACCCTCTACCCTATTTCTCGACCCTCGACCCCCTCATGTCACGTTTGTCTAGTGTCAAAGGATTCAACAAAACCATGTATTCATCATTAGGCGAAAGTAACAGGCGCATGATGGTACGAAGTTCTGCAAAGTTGTTCTGGAATGGAGTCTCAGATAGGATAATTCACTTTTTGGTACAAAGTTCAGCAAGAGCCTTCCGAATATCGCTATTTGGAAGGCCTTTGTTGAAATTCGTACCAAAAGGCGAATTATCCTATCCGGGACTCCGTTCTAGAACAACTTTGCACAACTTCGTACCATCATGCCCCGGTTACTTCCGGCTAATGATGAAGCCATGGATTTCTTCAATACTTTGACACTAGGCAACCTCTCGACCCCTCGGTGATCCTCAACCCTCGAACCCTCGGCGACCCTCGACCCCTCAGCGTTCCTCGACCCTCGACCCTATGTCATGTCCGACGTCCCCCCTCATGTCATGTCCGACGTCCCCCCTCATGTCATGTCCGACGTCCCCCCTCATGTCATGTCCGACGTACCCCCTCATCACATGTCCGAGGTCCCCCCTCATGTCATGTCCGACCCTCGACCGCTCGGCGATCCTCGACAACCTCGTTCCCCAAAAAAATTAAGAAGAGGAAGAAGAAGAAAAACAAGAGGAGAAGAAGAAGAAAAAGGTTCCGATCCTCGACAGCAAACCTAAAATGCACTAAATCAACTAACCTAAAATACACTAACCTAAAATCGATATCTACTAACAACCTAAATAAAAAATTAATACATATATGAAAAAAATCTTCATTCATCTCATTTTGTACATCCATGCATACATATGAACAAAAAAACATCATATATATGATCATCTATGAACAAAAAAAAGCATAATATGAGCAAAAAATCATATATATATATATATATATATAGGACAAGACTATTCTAATCCCAGGATCATAATAACTATTTGGATCACAGATCCCCCTATATAGGCAGCGAGGAGGTGTTCCCGAACTTAGTAAGAAGAAGAAAAACACTTGCCTGCCCCACCCCCACGCACCGTCCCTATCCTCCCGATGGACCAGCACTCGTCGGCCTCCCCATAGACCCCCGCGCGGCGAGGCTCACCCAGCCCGCCGGCATCGGCGGCGCACTTTGCCGTTCGCCCGTGCACATCCCTGAACCCCAACCGACCGCGCGCGCCCCGCCACCAACCCCGAGCGCCACCACCCGATGCAGGTCACCCCCGAGCGCCACCACGCATGGATCCGGCTGAAGCCGGCCAGATCCATTCTCCACGTCGGCATCCGCACCGCCCCGCTCAGCGCATCGCCGCTTACCTTCCCGGTGGCCGCATAAGGATCCACAAAAAGCACAGCGGGCCTGCATCTTTCGATCCCCGCACGCCTCAACGCCCAACCCACCGGCGCGCCTCCACCCCCAACTCGCCGGCGCGCCACTCCAGCCAGCCCGCGCGGCACCCTCACGCGCGTGCCTCCCTCTGTCCGAGCTTGCTGCTGCGGCCAACCGCCTCCATCTCCACCCGCAGTTCCCATCTCCGCAAGCAACTGTGCCTCTTTGGAATTCTTCAGTTAGTCTCTCTGCAGCCGCACACATGACATCACCCGGCCACCGTTCAAATTGTGCCTTGGCTACATTCCACAACGCGCTGATGCTCCACCTCCTAGCGCGTGTATGCCAAGCGCAAGTGCGCATGAGTTGCTGTGGGTGCAGCTGCAACTCTCTGCGTATGTGTCCGCTTGTGCATGCACACAACTGCTCTTCTCTCTCTCTTAGCACATGTGTGCAACAACGATTCAGCTCTCTAATGGTGTTTTCTCTTTTGTCAGTGTGACGGCTGCTAGAATTTACTCCTACTCTTTATCTACTGTCTCAATAATTGTTCTAGCGCGCGTGAGAAGTTCATGTACTGACAGCATATAAATTACTAACATATTTCATTGTTCGTCAGAGAGAAAAAAGACCAAAAACTCTGACAGAACAGATCGATGAATAAGTTCACCACAGATGCAGGGAGAAGGTCACCACAGAGGCAGGAAGAAGTTCACCAGAGGCAGGGAGATGGATGCGATCTCACAATCTGTGTATTCTTGAGATGGCCTCCCTTAGACTCAAAACCATATTGCCTACAAATATGATAGTCGCAAATGCTACCGTCATGTGTAAAGAAAATTATATATGTACATGTACACAACCTACAACAACTTTACGGGGAGTTAATGGATTATTCAGTGGTTGTTGCTGCCACTACTGATTTTTTCTTGAGATGGTCTTCATCACCATTCAATAATTCACTTTTTTCTTAGTTGCATCTAGTTCCCTCACTCCACCTCAACACTGATTCCTTCAGCTAGATCTCCCTTGTTATTTTGTATTCTTATTTTCCTTTCATAAAACATTTGCTCTGAAATCCGGATACGATGATGTAGCTTTGACTATTCATGAAAACGTGGTGAAAATTTTACATGCTTTGTAGGTAAATTTTTTGGCTTTAATATATTTTTTTGTGAACGTCAAAATGTTGTGTTTGAGAAGGTCAGGTCTGTTATCTCAGCAAGTTCAAAAAAAAAATAAACATGCAAGGTAAAACATCGGAGAGTTGCGATTTTTTAGAACTTCAAGTGACAAACAAATTTGAAAAGAGCACAAAACAAAATTTAAGTCTAGAAAAATCACTTCAAAACACTAACAAGAAAAAGAATGTTCTCTTTGTTATCGAACGCAAAAATAAAAATTAATGAAAGGGGGAATGCAGTCTACGCATTTTGTGAAAGAACTAAGAAGTTCGAGTTAAACTAATAAAGTAGTTTGATTTTAATAAATAATTCAGTTTTTTCGTTTCATAAATAAAACCAAGAAGTTCAAATTTTAAAAATAGAGAAGTTCAAAAATCATAAAAAGTACTTTCATTGTTTCTAAAATTTAAAAAACTCTAGAAGTTGAAATTGAAATAATAGACAATTCAATATTTATTACAAAACTATGATATTGTCTTTACTAAAAGAAATAAATCAAGAAGTCCAAATTACAAAAATAGAGAAGTTCCATATTTATGACAAAACTTAGATTTTCCTTGTTACAAAAAAATAAAATGAAGAAGTTCAAATTAAAAAAGGAGAAGTTCGATGGATATAGAAAAACTCAAATTCCTTTCGTTTCTTGGAAAAATAAAAGTATGAAGTTTAATTTTTAATAAAATGTTTGATGCTTATTTAAAAACATATTTTTTTCTAAGAATAGGACTAAGAAGTTCAAATTAAAATAAAAGAGAAGTCCAAAAATTATGAAAAACTCAGATGTTTCACGATACTGAAGTATAAAACGAAGAAGTTCAAATTAAGAAAAGGAACAACTAAAAAAAATTAAAAGTAGATTTTCCCCATTTCTTAAAAAACTAGAAGTTCAAACGAAAATAATGAAGTGGTTCGATGTCTATTTAGAAACTAAGATTTTACCGTTATTAAAATACTCAAATGTCCCTTAGTATTGAAAAATCAACCATGAAGTTCAAATTGAAAAAAAGATTAAGAAATAAAACCAGGAAGTCCATATTAAAAAGATGGAGAAGTTCGATGATTATAGAAAACTCAGATTTTGCTCGTTATTATAGAATGGAAACAAGAAGTTAAAATAGAATAACAAGAAGTTCAACTTTTAAAAATAGAGCGCTTCAAAATTTCATAAAAATATTAAGAATAAAACCAGGAAGTCCAAATTAAAAAGATGGAGAAGTTCGATGATTATAGAAAACTCAGGTTTTCCTCGTTATTAAATAATGGAAACAAGAAGTTCAAAAATTAAATAACAAGAAGTTCAACTTTTAAAAATAGAGCGCTTCAAAATTTCATAAAAAGATTAAGAAATAAAACCAGGAAGTCCAAATTAAAAAGATGGAGAAGTTCGATGATTATAGAAAACTCAAATTTTCCTCGTTATTAAACAATGGAAACAAAAAGTTCAACTTTTAAAAATAGAGCGCTTCAAAATATCATAAAAGAGATTAAGAAATAAAACCAGGAAGTCCATATTAAAAAGATGTAGAAGTTCGATGATTATAGAAAACTCAAATTTCCCTCGTTATGAAACAATGGAAGCAAGAAGTCCAAAAATAAAATAACAAGAAGTTCAACTTAAAAAATGGAGCGCTTCAAAATTCACAAAAAAAGGATTATGAAATTCAGATTAATATTTATAAAAAACTTAGATATTTTCACATAATCGAGAGAAGTTCAGGTTGATAAACTACCAGAAGTTCACGTTCTACATGGTGTGCATTTTGTATTAAAAAGGAATAAAAATGCAAAGGCTAAATTTGTTGTCGTTATAAGTTCAAGTACTCCGTCGGGGAAAGTTAAAAAAATTATTGTGAGAGAGGTTTGTACAACAAGAATATCATTTGTGTAACACTGACGAATGGATGAGAAAATTACAAACGAAAATACGTCATAGATGTCCAACGTGAAAACAGTATGAAGTTCAACTACTACGCTGAATGAATTTCAGATGAAAAACTTTTAAAATCATCACGAGTATGAAAAAAGATCAACACGGGAAAGTTATGTGCTTATAGCAGCTTTCCACTGGTATATCACTTGCTCAATTCCGGTGAGTGGATGGAGTTACGAGCAGTGGATGGAGACCTACGAGCAAAAAAATCACGTGAAAAACAGAGTGAAGTTCAGGTACACGCGCCGAGAAGTTCAGGTTCTTCACGTGGTGCATTTTCGAAGAATCAATTTCGCGATAATGCAGAACGCATGATCCCGCCGTTTTCGAAATTACTTGAAAACGGCTAGGAATCAGAGAAAATCATCAACATGAAAAAGTTTCGCATTTTCCGTAGCTTTTCAGCGGTATATTATTTGCCCCATTCCGATAAAGTTTGTAGAAATTACGGTGAAAATATGGTTTTCGTCATTTTCAAAACTGACTTAAAACCGTAAAGAATTGGGAGAAACAATACATACCAAAAAGTTTCGCAGTTGTTCAAGCTTTCCAATGCCATATCATTTGCTGCATTCGGACACACGGTTAAAAAATTAGCTCAAAAATATGAACTCGGTAGGACTTGGACCATTTTCTAAATTACTCTTAAACCATTCAAAATTAGGAAAAAACTTTCAAGATGAAAACGTAGCGCATTTTCATAAGCTTTCAAACGCCGTATCATATGCCTCCATTGGATTAGCCATTTAGAAATGACATCGAAAAAACGTACTCAGCTCTTCGGTTTACGAAATTTTACGTTTTTTCAAATTACTCTTTAACCATAGGGAATTAGAGAAAACTTTCAACATGTGGAAGGAGCGGTTTTCCAGCAACTTTCCAACGCCATATTATATGCCTCATTCCGATAAACGGTTAGAAATGCGATTGAAAATACGATTCACGTTTTTTGTGCGAAGAAAAAACGGTTTTCAAAACTACTCTTAAACCGCTTATATTTTGCCAAAAATTTAAGTTGGGTCATGATATTGGGGTCCATAGCTTTCCAACGGTATATCGCAAGCCCCATTTTGGTAATGTTGGCGGAAGATCAACCTAGTTCACAGGGAAGTTCAACGTACTACTAGCGGGGCAGGTCAGGTTGTGATCAGAATATTATTCTGATCCCATGATCAGAATAGTGTTTTTATATATATATGTGACCAAACAGGGGAGAAAAAGGGGGTCGGCCGCCAGACCGAACGGGGAGGAGTGGCGCGCACCGTCGGCGCAGGGCAGGGGCGCGGGGCGGCGCGTCAACGACGAGCTCGGGGTAGGGCAGGGGCGCGGGGCGGCACAGACATGGCGAGCTCGAGACAGGGCGTGCAGGGGCGCGGTGGAGGCAAGGAGACGGCGAGCTCGGGGCAGGGCAGGGGCGAGGGCGTCGATGGCGAGCACTGGCAGGGGCGCGGCAGCGGCGCGTCGACAGCGAGCTCGGGGCAGGGCGAGGGGGGCGGCGGCGAGCACGGGCGGTCTGGCGGCGTCGATGAGCTCGGTGTCGTCGGGG